>NC_137786.1:79803013-79833013 GCF_963383645.1 Muscardinus avellanarius
TTTATCTTATAATAGAGTAAAATGAAATTTATATGTGAAGGAAGATATATAGCCATTACCTACGAATTCAATCTGTTTGAAATTTCATTTTATTACATGTAATTTCTTATGCTGAAATGTTTCTATAGTTGTTAAGTCCAAGTGTCTTTCACTGTTTTCCTAATGCTAATCTATTGGTGTTTTGGTTTTCTTAATGCCTCAATTTGTCCCCTGCCCCAGTTCTTTAGCTCAGATGAACATGATTGAAGTGTCCCAGGTGGCAACACAAAGACAGTCTCCTAGGAAAGCTCCTCATAAATTCAAAATAGGCTAGAGTGCTAGCTGTTTCTGAGATCTTATTCTCAGGTGCCTCCAGCAGGCAACAGGCATGGTGGAATAGAGGTGTCATGCTTGAGTCTCATGTGGTGCCCCCTCAACATAAATAAGCATAAAGAAAAGAAGCCCCTGGTCAAAGCCAGCATACTGGAGTAGATCATACAACCACTATTTATCTGGGTCTAAAGGAAAAAGGAACTATAGAAATAATGCCTAAAAGTAAAGTATATGTCATTTGTGGGTAAATGGATGGAACTGGAGAACATTATAAGAGAGATTAGTCAGTCACAAAAAGTAAAAAAAATCATGTGCTCTTCCCTAATATACAGAAGCTAGGGAGAAAAAGGGTCATAGAGGAAATCTAGAAGAAGAAGGAGAAACTACAGATGAGCAAATAAGGTGACCTAACTGAGAAGAATGGGAGAAGAGAAGAGGGAAATTCCATAATGTACATGACGTATATTCACAGACGTATTCAATCACTAAGCCAAACATGAGAAGAGGGGGGAAGTAATGGGGTGGGAAATGAGTGTGCATGTATGCCTCTACCATCTTGTACCTCATTAAGATGTATGATTACAATGCACCAATAAAAGCATCAAATATTAAAAAATAAAGAAAAAAGGAAAAAGAGAATGTAGGTGATGCAGAGAATATTCATTAAAATTAAGCATTTTTATTTTATTTATTTATTTATTTATTTATTTATTTATTTATTTATTTATTTATAGTGGTACTGGGGTTCCTGGAAACCCTTCTACCTCTGGGTTACACTCCCAGACCTATTTTTATATATTTATTTGGAAACAGGGTCTCTTAAGCCAGAGCGCGGCTGGCTTCGAACCTGTGCAATCCTCCTGTCTCTGTCTCCCAAGCGTGGGGATTACAAGCGTGTGCTACCATGCCCGCTAAGTTAAGCATTTTTTAATGTAAATGTTTCTTACTCTGAGATTATGACTCTACAGATTCTTGTCATAAATTTTCCTTTTTATAAAATTCAAAAACTTGAGAACTGTTTATTGATTGGACTTTTTTTTGTGTGGTACTGGGGATGGAACCCAGGGGCTTTTCTACCTCCAGGCTATGCTCCCAGACCTATTTTATACTTTATTTGGAAACAGGGTTTCACTAAGCTGCTGAGAGCCTCACTAAGTAGCTGGGGCTGGCTTCAAACCTGTGTGATCTTCTTGTCTTAGCCTCCCGAATGCTGGGAATACAAGCATGTCCCATTATACCCAGCTTGATTGGACTTTCTATCCCTATAGATTATGTGTCTGGGTGAGTCCCTCTGAGAATCAAGGGTTGACAATATTTTAGAGTAAATTTGAAATGAATTATTTTTTTAAGAATGTTAGAGTTTAATAAACTATATTTTTGTAATTTTTTTACTTTTACTGGTGCATCATAATTATGCCTCATGATGAATTATATAAATGATAGGAATATATATGTCCACAACACTTGATATGTTTCCTTCTGGATCCTCCCCATTCCTTCCCCTTCCCCGTACAAGTCATTTAGATTGGTATTAATCATTTTGTATATGTATATAGCATCATTTAAATTGTTACCTTGAGTGGGTAATAGCTTATCCTGTGCAAGGAATTTGAAGATGCTTGCTGTGCTAGATGAGCCTAGATTTTGACTCATTTTTATTGTGTTTCTCTGAGTTGTAAATAACCATTGCCTAGAAGGTTAATTTTTAATATGGAAGGCTCTTTGTCCTCAGCTACTACTACTATGATTCACCACTTTGTTGTGTTTCTAGGGCCTGGATAGAAAGGATTTATTATTGTTATGTAAAACTGCACATCTGGCTTGGCTGGAGACTTTCAGAGGCCAGGGGTATGTCAGGAAACAGCATTTGCCCATCTACACTAAGGCTTTTAGCTGAGAGTAAATTTTACTTGGAGTAATTATCAAAAGTGGCTCTTTTTATCTTTATTTTAAAGATATTATTATTACTATTCTCATTATTATTATGCTGGGGCTAGAACTCAGGGCCTTGCTCATGCTAGGCAAGGACTCTATCACTGAGCTACATCTCCAGCTCAGAAATTATTACTTAATAATTACACAAGTAATACAAGAATGTATTTTTTAACCTTTGTGCTCTATGCTAAATTGATAGGTTTAAAACAAGTAACAGTCTTTTATAGTAAATGAATGCTTAACATTAGTAATCTATCACATGAATTATGCTTGCAAAAAAACATTTTACTCTTTTTAGCATAAGAGGAATAACTAAGCAATCTGTACCACTGTTTTATTTTCAAAATTTAAAACAGTATTTGGTGAAGTAATCAAGCGAATCACCAAGTATATAAAAGCACTAAGGCTTCCTCTACAACTGATGTTGTTTTTATGGGCAACATTCCAGCTTAGCTATGGTATTTTTCTTGGGATGGTTATCTGCAAAATATCTCAGGGTGTTTGCTGATTCCAAATGAAGGCAGAGTAGAAGGTGGTAGGGAAAAGAAAATGCTGAAGGACACAAAGTTTCTCCTGCCACACCCTTATCCCAACTTCCAGGGAAAAACTCAGCCCTTTCTACTGACTGACCCAGGCTTGTTTGTGCTTCATCATTTCAAGGAGTCTTGAGGAATGGAGAAGGGCTAAAAAGGAGAAAGAAAGGGGGATGGAGTTTCATCACTGAGCTTTTGTCTCCTCAAACCACAATGAAATGTCTTCTACTAGAGGTCACACACTGGGTGGGTCAGACAAGGATAGACTTTTAAACCCTTCCTTTCTGTTCTTTGGGGAAGGGCTCTCAGCCTGGATAATTTCAAAGGTCTACCAAGAACGATCTAAAATTTTTATCTCTGAGTGTTTCCTATATTCAGTATACCTCATTTCTTTACATGTTACCATTTGCTTTTCAGGTTATTTCCTTTTTGCTAGTCCCCTTTTGATTCTTGTAATAGTTCATGAAGTAGACATAACAGGAAATACTATCACTAATTCACAATGAAGACACAGGCCCCCAAAGATGGAATGGTTTGTCTAAGATTATAAGTCTTAGGAACATAGCTGGTACATGTTAATTCCTTATATTGATTTACCTAGTGACTAAGCCAGAATCATTATCAAAACTTAGTTGTCCCAATTGCCTGTTCTGAATTCTTCCAACCTGTCACTCTGCTTCCCCTTTTGTAAGACATTTTGATATGCAAATCATCATAAGAGGAGAATACAGTTCATTAACTTTATATTATTTGGGAATAGAAGGTACTAACAGTAATAGATATAATTTGCTTAACGTCTTTAAACTACCAACAATTGTGCTGTTTACATAAGTTGCTTTTCAATCATGTTTACCAGGTAGATATTATGTTCTATATAAGAAAATTGCATCTCAAAGAGATTGAATAACTTGCCCAAGATAAATAACTGAGCTGGGGTATTAATTTTGATACCTCAAAACACTAAACTTCACATTAATTTTTAAGGCATAATTGAGGAAACTGAAAGATGTATCCAAGAAATAGGGCATTTATAAAGTTTTGCAAATTTTATAAAAGCTATGCTTGCATAGAAACTAATGGAAGTATTGATTAAATTAAGCTGAATTCAACTATTTCTCATTTTAGATGAAAAATGAACAGAGATGCAGAGTACTATATTTTGATTTTTGAAGCAAAGACCTAAACCAGCCTTAGAAATATTTCAATAGTAAATCTAAGTAAAATTTGCTTTATTTGTCACTTAGAATGACACTTTCATAAAGAATTTCTGATTAAGAAACAGTGAACAAGGATTTCTACTTTGGACCAAATACCAAATTCTATATAGGTTATATGTGTGTGGGAAAGTTACTGAAAGCTCACTTATTAACTCGCTACTTATATTATAACTTACTACTTATATTAATCTTACTACTCATACAGCTGTCTATATATCCATCTGGATAGATAAATAGCACTAAAATTTATAGGCAAGAAATATTTGAATCTTTCTCTTGCAGAAGTTTAGATCCTTGGAAAAGGCAATTAAGGATATAGCTACACTGTGAAAGGAAATGAAAATATTTTGGAAGTTTGTTGATGAAATAACTTTTTCTTCTTGCTGCTATGGAAGGATTGAACACAGGGATGTTCTACCAGACTGACATCCCCAGCCCTTTTTATATATTTGTATATATATTTATTTATTTTTGCAGTACTGGAAATGGAACCCAGAGGCATTCTACCTCTGAGCTACACTCAGCCCTATTTTTTATTCTTTATTTTGAAACAGGGTCTCACTAAGGGGCAGAGGGCTTCACTAAGTAGCTGAGGCTTTGTGCAAACCACACACACACACACACACACACACACACACACACACACACACACACACCAGCTGGTGCATGCTTGTAATCCCAGTACTTGGGAGGCCAAGACAGGAGGATTGCAGGTGCTAGAACAGCTTCAGCAATATAACAAGACTCTCAACAACCTAGTGAGACCCTGTTTCAAAACAAAATAATAATAATTTAAAAAAAATCTAGGGGTATAGTTCAGAGATAGAATGTCCCTGGTTTTAATCCCTAGTGCCACGAAGAAACAAAATGCAAAAAACAAACTAAAATACCCCACAGAACAATAAAAACAAATAAAAACCCCAAGAGAAAAATCTAGGAACATCAATCAGCTTATCATATAAATGTAAGTAAATTATTTGAGGAAACAATTACAAAAGCTAATTTCATTGATCATTGATTTATTATGATTATTATTGATGTCAACTGCTTATCATATCAGAAAGGTAAATATGAATAAAATAAAAAATTTCAGCTGGATATCAGACTAGGAGAAAAAGAATAATGGGCTGAAAGTTTTGAAAAAAAAAATGGGAGCATGCTCTGTGTCCTTGTGAGTTCTCAGATTCACCAGCCTTTAAGAATATGAAAAGATACTTTCTTAGCCTGAGGCTGGACAATGGTAAGTCTCAGGGTTTTTTCCCCTACCTCACCGGTCTGGCACAACAGTATTTCAGATTTTTACTTCTCCCCCTACTGGCAGTAATGAGCCAATCATTTTCAGAGTAGAAGATCCAGCCCGCCTTTGAAAAACAAAAGGACAAGACCCAGCATACTCATTTGTAGTTAAGCAGCACCACTGCTAATTAGCAGGTAGAAAATAAAACATTGAGGAAGAAGAATCTCCTCACACTATGTTCTCTTCATCCCAAGTTCTAATACCTATTGTATGCATACATCATATTCTGTAGAAAGACAAAGGGGAGGGGAAAGGGCTTTCACGAAGAATTTGTTCTTGTGAAGGGTTTTCTATTATGATTTTAGCCACATCCAGTGTTTTCTATCACTGCTCGGTGTTCTGCCTCAAGAAAGGGAGTGTGGGAGGTGACACAGGTTGGAGGGGGCTCAAGATACAAAGGCTCACACCCATTCATCTCAGCACTGAACAAGACCATGTCTCACCTCTCTCATCCATTCGCGAATTGTTTTGCCAGCCTCTTGATGCCACACGTTGTGAACAGAGTCTGTCAATGCCACAGCAGTTACCTTACTTTTTACATCAGCTTCTCGTTGAATCATCTGTTTTAAAAAGAAAAATAAAACTTTGGCTATAAAATATTTTTCCTTTCTGGATGCAGCCTGCTTAGTCATAGATAATAGAAATATTATATTAAAAATTAAAAAGCCATATATGTCTCTGGCCCAAAGTTACTCTTTTCTGCACTGAACACATATTCTATTCTTGTTCATAGATATGAAAAGACCTAATATTTCTTTTAAAAAGATAATACCACTTAAGTCTTAGAACTACGCAGCACTATTATTTTCCATGTGGTTTGACAATTCAAGGATTAAAGGGATCACAGGGGAATCCCTGAGGATTTCTTTTAAAAATTCTTCCTCCACTTCCTATTTCATTGCTTCAGGGAAGTTAGCACCTGGGGTTCACTGTGAGCTACTTAGGACTAACTTCTACTAATTTTCTGTAGATGGCACATCAGTAAAGAAAGATATCTTGCTTTGACTTCTTCAATTTAACCAGCATGTTCTTCACCATTGCCTTGTAATTTCTTGGCATTTCAAATGCCCTCAAAGATTCTTTTCTTTTAAATTCTAGCAATATTATTTAGCTTTCTAATATTATGTCTTTAGGTTGGAAAAAATTAAATGTTAACTTCTTGCTACAGAATGTTATGTCCATTTTAAAACTAAAAGGGCTTCTAAAATGGAAACCATTTGCTTGTTTTGAGATACTGATACTCATCACTGGGATGCCAGGTAGAGAAACTGAAAAATTAAAATTCTATATAAAAAGATTAAAAAGTCTTAATATACTAATACTAGTGATACTAATTTGAAACATTAAATTTTAGAAAGCTTAATTTAAAATTACAGTTAAAATACTAAAAGGTGAATTTTACCATAATGCCCTCTTTATTTCTTTGCATCAAATACCTTTCTCATTCTAAACTTTCATATTAAAAGAAGAGAAATTTTTCTTATGTGATATTAATTTCTATGAGTTATCTACCTCAAAATATGATAGTGCATTAAAAAAGAGAGCTGGGAATGTCAATGAAAACTCATACAGAGAACACTGCGAGCTATGCTTCTGATATCAAATGAAGCTTGTTGGCTTTCCAAATTAGAAATGTCTCTTTCTTAGGTTTCTTTAAACCCTGCACATGCACATCTCCTCTCAATGAACACGACCTCGTGGGAACCTAATTCACTATTACGTGGATTCAGCAGCGTTTCTATACCTGAAATATATGCGCTCTATGTTTTCTGCTTATATAATGTCAAAATCTTAAAATCAATATTGATTATCAGCATTATGATAGTACTGCAAAATTCACCTTGCAGTACAAAATAATATATTTGAAATGCCTAAAATAATTCTCTAATTCAATACTTCACATAAATTATTATGTAGTATGCTACATTCTTCTAGATTTGATTTTTCCAAATATTTTTTTCATTAGATCACACTGGCACTAAAATATAAAAATCTAAACTAAGATTAGATAATAAAACCCCATTTTCCCATAATAGTAAATCAATCTGGCTAATGAAAGAATTACAGGTTCTTACTTTCATTTTTCTAAACTGTAACACTTTTCGATATCTAAAGCAATTGTTGCTGAAGTTGCAAAATGAGAACTTGCTTTTTTGGTATCCCAAGAATACATCAGTATTTTAAAATATTTGACCTGGATACGGTTGTAGTTGTTGCTAACATAGAGATTTATTTAAGATGATGTCTGAGGGCCCTAAATCTCAAAAGCCATTTGTAAAATGAAATAAAATTAAGTAATGAACAGGCTGAGAAGTTAGTGCAAGCATAGCAAATTTGAGGCTTAAAATTCTACAAACTGGAAAAATATAGCTGTTAGATGGACTGAATGAACAAGAAAAAAAAATCTTTAGTCTGCTTGTCCATCTGGCCAACATTTCATACAATGGAGAGTGATGATATGCGCCTTCTCTTCACTTCATATAAAATCACAGTTTCAGAACTTTACAGCTAAAAAATCATTTACATATCTTAGTATTTGAAGTGGGGGAATGACTGAATTCCCAAAGATTCCAAAGATCCTGAAGAGCTATTTACAAGAGAACCTGGTAACAAAGACTTTCAAATATTTGAGTGTTGAGGATTCCTAGAACTGTGAATCAGTAAAAATTTTAACAGTTTAGTTTTTTAGACTATTACACTCTGTTTCAGCATTGCTGCAGCCTAAGTTAGTAGCAGGGAAACTATCTGCAACTGCCATTTCTGCCCAAAGGCCCTGCTTCTCGCATTTGTTAGCCTGGTTCCGTCTCCCTTCTCTCCAGTCCTGCCTTCTGCTGTGCTCATGCACAGATGAGAAGAGGTGGAGATGGTGATGGGAGGGTAGAGCAGATCAGGATTGCTTCACAGACTTGTTTTCCATGGAGTACAGAGAAAGCAAGAAATGAACAAGGGCACAACTGGCCAGGAAAACAACTTCTGTAAGATGGCCTATAACAGAAGATCGTATTAGTCATGAACCCAGAAATTGGAGGAAGTCATGTCACCAATGTCCTTTGATATGTCATTCCAAGATGGAGATGGTGGCAGTTAATTAGCATGCATGAATAGAAACACCTGGAAATCTCTTGCAAAATTCTGTCTATATGTGCATATAAGGAATTTTCCTAAGGGGAGGATACTTACCTTTCATGAAATTTCAATTCTCATGAAATTCTTTCATGAAGTTTTCATCTTTAAAAATGGTTAAGACTCTGTGATTTCAATGTCTCTATGGGTTCATGAATGAACTAAAAGGTACTTAGTAAGTGATATTTTTGAACAATTACATCTAAATCAGTTTAACATCTATAACCAATCTTTTGAAAAGAAAATTTGATATTCCATATGGCAACATCTTAAAGTTCTATGGCTTAATAGGTTACCCCTGGTACAGTCACAATGAATATTTACAAGTATGTATTTATATCTGAATAGCAGTCAGCAAATTTCAAAATGAATACAAATTAAATCCCATTTTATTCTCAAATACTATTGAAATGTATGCAAAAATTGGATTTTTTAAATTTGTGGATGATAGAACTGAGCTTGAAACAGGTTAAGAAGCTGATTAAGAGCTGGGTGTAGTGACACACACCTGTAATCTTAGTACTTTGAAAGTACTAAGACTGAGAATCAGAGGGAGAATGTCCCTGGGTTTAACCCAGTAATACACAAAAGAAAGGAAAGAAAGAAAGAAGAAAAAGAAAGAAAGAAAGAAAAAAAAGAGAAAGAAAGAAAGAAAGAGAAGGAAGGTGGTTAAGGACCACACAAAGTGACACAACTGTGACTTGACTGTGAATATATATGGTCTTTCATTTGTAGCATATGGAGTCTATTTCTCAATAATACATAATAATTATATCATAATACAGTTTTTTAAAATCTCTCCCTTTTTGTTGTGGTTCTGGGGACTGAACTCAAAGCTTAGCACATGCTAGGCAAGCACTCTACCACTGAGCTACATCCCCAGCCACTCCCACCCTTTTTCTTTCCCTTCCTCCCTCCCCCTTCCTTTCGGTACTATACTGGGGATTGAACCCAGGGGGCATTCTACCTGAGCTGTAACCCCAAACCTGCAATTCTCCTGTCTCGGCCGCTCAAGTACTAACAGGTGCATGACACCACACCAGGCCTCATTTCTTTTTTTTTTTTTTTAATTTTGAGACAGGGCCTCCCTAAGTTGATGAAGCTGGCCTCCAACTTGTGATCCTGCTGCTGCATCCTCCTGAACAGTTGAGATTACAGGTGTGTGCCATCATACCCTGAAGCTTAATTTCTTTTATATATATATATATATGGCATTTAATTGATTAGGACATTTAAAATGATTAAGAACAATCTAAATCCATATTGTTAAGAAAGTCTAAAAAAATTTTAGAACAAAATTAGCTATAGCCAGGCATGGTGGCGCATGCTTGTAATCCCCACGCTTGGCGGGGACAGGAGGATCACGCAGGCTTGAAGCCAACCGCGCTGGCTTAAGAGACCCTGTTTCCAAATTAAAAAAAAAAAAAATATATATATATATAAAACAGGTCTGGGAGTGTATCCTGGAGGTAGAAGGGCTTCCAGAAACCCCAGTGAGACACACACACATACACACACACACACACACACACACACTAGCTATAAGCAAAAACTGACAATGGATAGCACTTTAAAATTATTACTGTTTTAAAATAAATAATGTGCAGGATAAGAGAGAAATTTAGATAATTCTATTAGTTATATTGATGTCAAAATTAATGCAGAACATTTGAACCTGTCACCTTCTTAATTCTACCCACTTATCTATTCATAGTTCTTTCAGCCTAGATTAAGCATAATTGATCTTCTCTTTCCTTCACTATTTTGTGTTCCTCCTCTGACAGAAGTTTCACGTACTGAATAAATGTCGTGTGTGTGTGTGTGTGTGTGTGTGTGTGTGAGAGAGAGAGAGAGAGAGAGAGAGAGAGAGAGAGAGAGAGAGAGAGAGAGAGAGAGAGAGAGAATGAGAATATGAATGGATATATATTCTGGGGATTGAACCCAGGAGTACTCTACCTCTGAACTATACCCACAGCACTCCTCCCCCTTTAAACTGTAAACCAGAGTCCCTCTACATTGCTTCTACTGGCCTCAAACCTGTGATCCTCCTGTCTCAACCTCCCAAATACTAAGATTACAGAGTATATGCCACCACGCCTAGCTTAATTAAAATATATTTGATCTATATACAGTCTCATATTATTAACATTTTTATGGGACTGAATATGACATGAGAAAACCCCATTTATCATTATTTTTTCTTCCAGAGTAATATTTTTAAAATTAGGTAACTATGGCAGGATTGGTGAACTTATTGGAGAATAAGAATATGTAGTGATGAAAGCCAGAGGCTGGGGTGGAGGCATAGGAGGAGCAGGGTCAGCAGCAGCCACCTTGGCTTCCTTCCCTGTGCAGTGGGACCCTGCAGGAAAAAGTTGATAGTATGATAATGCTCTGTAATGGAGTCTTTGAAATATTCCTACTCCAGGGTCTTCTGTTTGGGAATCATGAGTCTAATAGTTTAATATTACTAACCTAGTGGAGAAGGTTGGCTTTGCCTGAACCTAAAAAGAAGTAACAATTTTATTTTTCTTCATTTGTGAGCTGGCAGTCATGATACACAACATAATTATTTCTCCTTATACTGTAAAGTCTAAGGTGGGGGGTCTAATGAAAAAGACCAGTGTGGGTTGGGAGCAGGAGTGTAGATATGTTGATGAAGGTCCACACCTATATTTCCATATACAATATACTTTAAACATGTTTTTGCAGGAAATGTTTTAAATTGATCCATCAGAAAAAGCCATTACTTTCTTTGTATGACATGTGTTACACATATGTACTGTGAGGGTTACAGCATGTGAGTTACTTATACAGGAAGCATATTCTGAAAAAACATCAAGTAACACATGTTTCCTTCAGATTAGGATCTGACACCACTGCCCGTTTATAAACCCGAGGATCATTACCACTATGCAAGCATAGATGTGGCATCATTTTGGCTAAGAGCACAGCTGAGCTCTGAGATGCTTTCCAAAAATTACACAAATGTACACAAATAGATGAGCTCCCTCTAGAGCTCCTTTAGTCAAGATTTTAGATTAAGTTGCCTCAAAGGTCTGAAAAGTATTAAAGGTTGATGCCTTTCACTCTTTGATTAAGCAAGTTATCATCACACTCAGTGCTTCTACTTGAGTGTAAGCTCTGTGTAGTTTTATAAACTATAATATTTTGCACAAACCCCTCCTATCATTTTATATTTCTGCCTGTATATTTCTGAGCATCCTGCCCCATGCTGTGCTGTCAAGCCCACCAGGTTACAAGTGGGCCCTGAACCAAGATGACTAATCAGCCAACACTGGGTTTGGCAGAGTCTCTTCTGTTAATGTCAGAGACTACTGATTCTTTCTTCTTTTAGGTACATCTGTCCTAATAGTGTGCTGCGCATAGACCAAATATCCTCTTTGTTGTAACAGTAAAACCTTGGTTCCGTCAATCAAAGCACTAACACCTCTGGTGATTATAATGAAATACACATACTTCTGTTAGATGAAATGTGAACGCTAAACTGCTCAGCAGGAAACTGACACCACTGTGACATTGCACTCTCATTGTCATACCTCTAATCTGTGTTCTCCATTTCTGTTTTTGGAATTATAAGCTATTAAGCAAGCAGTCCTTGTAAGCTAAATGTGGTAGTTAAAATTAAGGACTTTGGAGTCAAATTACCTGGGTTCAAATCCCTGCTCTGTCATTTTGCACAAGGAAACTTTGAGTAAGTTATTTCCACTATTTCTATGCCTCAGTTTTATCATGGGAGTATGACAGGAGATGATAAATGTTTCAGTCATAGGGTTATTGTGAGTTTTAAATAAACAAAATGTAAAGCAATTAGCAAAGGACCTGGCACATGGCACAAAACTATAATAGATGATTCCACCTCCCCCAAAATACAATGTAGACTACTCCGTATCTGTGAACGAGCACATTCTCCTCACTCATTTAGAAGAAGTGAGCAGACACTGACCTTATAAATGCATTTAAGGACAAATATTCTTTTCAAAAAGCCATAGATCACAAGAGAACAAATTTATGAAGGGCTTTTCCTTTGCTTACATGGTACAATACTTCTATAATTGCCTGGTTCAGGGGCAGAAAATAACCAATTATTATGTCTATTTATGATCCTGTAATCAGGTACTAGACCAAGTGGGGAGGGAGCCGGGGGAAGCTCACCAAGTGCTGTGTGCGTGTATGTCCTTACCCCTCTGAACTTCATTATGATGTGAGACTGAAATACACCCATAAAGGGATTAAAAATAATACTAGACCAGTCATAGCACTATGAACCTGAAAATGAAGATGGAATTTTTGAAGCAATATTGTGAAAGCTCCACTTTTTTTCTCCTACCAATGAGCCCTTTCAGAATGACTGGAGAGGCAACAAGCATGGAGCCATGGCTTAGTGCCACATCACAGGAGACACAGTTCCTTTATCACTTGGGTTTTACATAGAGGGAGTGAATTTACTTTTTAAAAACTATAACCACAAGCTGGGCGTGGTGGCGCATGCTTGTAATCCCTGAGCTTGGGAGGCGGAGACAGGAGGATTGAGCAGGTTCAAAGCCAGCCCGCGCTGGCTTAAGAGACCCTGTTTCCAAATAAAAATATAAAAACAGGTCTGGGAGTGTAGCCCAGAGGTAGAAGGGTTCCATCCCCAGTAACACACACACACACACACACACACACACACACACACACACACCCCACACACACAAAATAACCACAAACTATCTTCTGAGGATATCAATCAGTATAGTGTTGTAGTTAAAAGTAAGTAAAGGCTTAGAACTATACATATTTAGATTTTTAGTTTTAGTTAACCATAACCCTCCCCCAAAATGGGAATAAAGTAGTAGTCACCTCCCAGCATTGAAAGCATAAAGGAGACAAGGCATGTAAAAAATCAAAGATTTCAGCTACTGTTTATTTTTTACCTTGACATTCATCTCTAATTGCTAAAATATATTCTTACTAGAGACGGATGGATCAAAAACCAAGAAATTAGACCAAAGAGTTTGTAATTACTAGAAGAAAAAATAGGACCAATTCTCTAACATAAAGGCACTGATAGAGATTTCCTCAATAGGACCCCAAAGCTCAGGAAATACAACCAAGTAAAGGATAAGACATCAAATGAGAAAGCTTCTGAGAAGCAAAAGAAACAACCACAAATCTTAAGGGAGAACCTATGAAATGGAAGAAAACCCTTGTCAGCTACTCTTCTGATAGAGGACCAACATCTAGAATATATAAAGAACTTCAAAAAGTTAATACCCAACCCCTCCAAATAACCCAATTTAAAAAAATGAAAAATTGAGCTAAACAGATACTTCTCAAAAGAAGATATGCAAATGGCCAAAATATGTGAAAAAATGTTTAGCATCATTAGCAATCAGGGAAATGCAAATGAAAACTACACTAAGATTCCATCCAACTCCAGTTAGAATGGCAATCATCACGAACACAAACAATAATGAAGGCTGAAGAGGATGTGGGGAATTAGGCACTCTTGCACAGTGTTGGTGGCATTATAAAGTATTATAACCAGAATGAAGTTTCTGAAAGATTAGGAATGAAACCCATATGACCCACCTACACCACTGTTGGGGATTTTTCCAAAAAAATTAAAGTTAGTTACTAGAGTTATATTTGCATACCCTTGTTTATAGTGGCACATTTCACAATAGCCAAATTATGGAATCAACCTAGGTGTCCATTAACAGATGAATTGATAAAGACAAGGTAGTTTATAGAAGAAAAAAATATGACATTTATGTTATTAATAGGAAAATGGACAGAACTTGACATTATGCTAATTGAGATCTGCCAGCATCAGAAAGCCTATAGGTCATATGTTTTCTCTCATATGTGGAAGCTGGAGAAAAGATAGGTAACAAAAGGGACTTTAGATAAAAGAGGAAAGCGGCCAGTAGAAGAGTGGAAGGGGATGGAGGGTGGGAGAAGGGGCAAGAAAAAGAGGAAGGTTTAAGAAGAAAATATCAAATAATGTTATGTTCATATATGAAGGTATCACTACCAACCTGAGTAATATGTCCAGAATGAGCCGGGAGAGCCCAATGGATTTGGAGGGAAACACCAAGTGATGTGTGCATATGCAGATGTATTGCTTTGAATCTCACTATTGTATACTTAAAATGCACCAATAAAATTATTAAAAAAAATACATGTGGTATCTATGTTCTCTTCAGTGACATCAAAATTCGTGTTGACGGGGTGGCAAGTTTGAAGATTCATACAACTACTCTAGTCATCTCCATCCCTACCACCTCAATTTTGCAAAGTGACTTGAGTTTGCTCAAAGGTGTTAAGGGAAATAGTTTGGTATAATTAGGATATACATTCCAGTTCACCCAGATCAGGCCTGGCTTATGCCAATTAAGCTGGCATAATAATTAGTAGTTCTCCCCCTTCTGTTCTGGTTTGGATGATAAATAATTTGATCACTGTATGTATAGTATAACACAGATGTTAAATGTTACTCTAGGAAATCAGTAATATTATAAAATTCCATTCGACTCCATCTTAGCAATTGAAGCATATACTGTAAAATCGACATAGTTATCACTATAAAAATAACCATGTAAGAAAGCATACAATAAATGTTTTTAAATGTTCCTAATTCAAAACTTAAAGAGCAAGGCCTGGTGTTGTGCTGAGCCCCTCCCAGGTGGCCATGCAATCTCACACCCTGGTTAGGTAAACATGGCCAGCTGGATTGCCACTGTAGCAACAGGATAAGACAACATTCTCTTTTCCTGTGCTTTGAAGCCCTAGTTTCAATTCTTGCAACCTTTGTCTAATTTCAGGAAGGAAAAGACTCTCCGTAGGCAGAACACCAAGGGATAGGGTATGTAAACTGAAACTTCTTGGGTCACATGCGTTTATGAAGATAAGTCTCTAGCCACCAGTTAGGGAATGGCAAGCTATGATTTATTATTGCAGGCGGCCAGAAGAGAGCAGTAATAACTTCCTTTTCCTTTCCTGCCTAGACCATGTTGCCACGTGCAGGCTTCCTCAACTACAAAAAAGCATGTGTAAGATAGGTTTAAAGGAGAAGAAAAGAGAGAAAGGATTAATAGCAAACATTAAGTGATTGACAATCTGGGAGTTGGAAGACCAGTACTTTACAAAAATAGATGATGTGAGAGAAAAGGCAATAACTGAAAAACAGCTCTACCAATCAAGAGAGTAGCCAGCATTTATTATGTAGGAGACAAGTTAATTGTAAGGGGGAAAAAGGTGTCAGATATCGAGAAAATGATATAAGTGATCATGGTAACTTACTTGACTAAGAGGTTTTATTATGCAAAAATATTGACCACAATAGTCAAGGGTACTAAAAAACACAGATGTGAAAAATATAATTAACACATTAAAAAGCGAAACATTATCAACCCCCCCCCATTAAAACTAAGATAGGCTTAACAATGGAAAAATTTAAGTGATAAAATAGTCTTAGGTGGAAAATCAGTAAATTTATTGAAATTTTATAAATGTACTATATGTCAAGAAATTTTGTTTTAGCACAAGTAAGTACCAAGTTTACTCACAATACCTAGTAAAAATCAGTTTTGAGCTTTTACTAACTGGCATATGTTAGAAATACTTAGGTCATAATTAGGTAAATCTAAGGCATATTGAGTGTTTTAAAAACTTGTATCAAAAGATTTCACTAGAATCAGGAGGGGCAGGAATATACATTCAACTAGAACCACAATGAAGCTGAAGTTTTGGAGCATACAATTTTAAGTTTTAGAGCATACTACTTTCTTTTGGTCTGGGAAAAAAGAAGTTAAAGGGATAAAATTTTCTGCTCAAAGACAAAGTTGATAGAGTATGGGAGGATGCTATTTAACAAATTTCTCTCACAAGTATTTACATTGCCACATTCATGTTTGGTGGATTTGAACTTTTACTAAAGTTTAAAAAATTACTACATAAATATTTTTTTCCAAAAATTTTGATTTCTAATTACCTGTACTATTTTCAATATACTTTAAACTTTTAGTTAGTATGAACAGAGAAAGCAGAATTCTAACTGATGAACTGTTCTACATAATAGATTATAAACTTGAAGAAGGCATGATTTTTTACTTTTAGGAAGAACTTACAATCTAGGAAGGAAGGTGGTTTATTTATTTTATTTTGTTTTATCTGTGGTACTGGGGATGGAAGTCAGTGGCATTCTACCTCCAAGCTACACTCCTAGCCCTATTTTTTATTCTATATTTTGAAACGGGGTCTCACTGAGTTGCAAAGGGCCTCACTAAGAAGCTGGGGCTGTCCTTGAACCTCGATTCTCCTGTCTCAGCCTCCCAAATGCTGGGATTACAAGCATGTGCCGGCCCTAGGAAGGTGGTTTAGGTATGTTCTATCCAGGTCCTTCATAGTCTGAGTATACATGTGTAGATGATCTCTTTGGATGGAACTATTTCTTTTAAATATTTCACCACTCTTACCCTGCGTAGCTAGATCTTTTGACTCCAAATTTCATGTCTTTACACCATAACTACTGTATATCATTTTCTGTTCTGAAGTACTTGTAATACTGGTAATGATTGGTTTAGTGTCTTTCCCACTGAGAAATAAGTTCTATGAATACAAGACCAAATGTACCAACATCACATTGCCACTGACAGGCACAATGACAGGCATGTAACAGGTGCTCAAAATTATTGGTGGAATCAAGTTGCTATTTAAAGAAATAAGACAGATCAGGCAGGTGACAGTTAGCAGGCTGGACTGGTGCCTGGTTTGGTATGTTTAGAAAGCATTTACATTACAGGTTGGGTTCCTCAGGAAACAGATGCAGATAGCATTTGCATACAGGATACTTATAAAGATGTGTTGTTAGCTGAGCTTGGTGGTATACACTTGTAATCTCAGTACTTGGGAGACCAAGACAGGGAGACTGCATGTTCACAGCCAGCCTCAGCTACTTAGTGAGGCCCTCCGAACTTAGTGAGACCCTGTTTCAAAATAAGAAATAAAAAATAGGGCTGGGGAGTGTGGCTCAGAGGTAAAATGCTCCTGTGTTAAACCTCTAGTACCTCAAAAAAAAAAAAAAAAGGAAATAAAAAATAAAAGGAGTGTCCTTAAAGATCAGCATAAGGAGAAGAGAAGGGAATGAAGTCACAATGGGAGAGAAGAAAGTCAAGGTGACATGGAGGCCCAATAACAGCTTTGCACAACACTTGGGGAGCTATGGACCTAGAATGGCCCTTTCAGACTTGTCTCAAGTTGGGCTCAAGTGGCTTGCGCTTTAATATCTCATCATCAGGGATAAATATGAGCCCCAAAGTGGCTGAGGCCATCTCTGATGGGACTGGCCACCAAAGGCGTATGCTAAGAGCACTCCCAAGAGTTAGGGCAGTAAGCCTTCCACTGAAGGTGCAACTGAGTGATGCATCACAGTAGCTAAAACCACGGCCACCACTTACCAACCACTCCAATCTCAATTATCCTTCCAATGTGCCTAACACTCTGTTCTCCTATTTGTGTACTCAAGACCACATCATAATTATTATCTAGCTGGTATCTAACAGACTTAATAGATTCTCTTAGCTCTTTAGGTTCCTCATCATCTGACACTGTATTATCCCACTTCGTTTTGCATTATTCTCCAACTAAAGACCATGAAGAGAAAAATGCAAAGCTAAAAGAATAAGACACATTGACTACTAAAAAGCCAAGAGAAATCTAAATCAGAAATTTCAAAAATTATCCTAAAAGTTCACTGGGGAATGTTTTGGTTTTTTGAATTTCAAATAAAATGTTTACATCAGAAAAAAAAAAACAACAGGTATACCTGTGATTTCAACTTGAATATACACCTAAGTACAAAATAATCTGAACTTCAATTAAAGTATGCAATTTTCACTACTTAGTGTCTGCCACCAGAAGCCCAAACTTGACAGTGTTGTTAGGAGAAGGAAAGGGTGAACATGGTCTCAGAGGTCACAGGTTTAATCGTAAAAGTGGCTAGTTAGCTTTTCAAGTCTGTCTTAATTCTGTATAATGCAAAGAAAATAAAGACTGTGTTATCTAAACTAAAGGACTAAAGACATTTGAGATTTTCATTCTTTCCCAGATTTTTGGCTTCTCTATACTCTCAAATATTTCCACATTTCTGCCTCTAGAAATTCAGGGTAATCTTCAGTGTAAGTTCATTTTTAAGCAGCTGAAATGGTAGCACTGGAATACTCTGTGTCTATGATGGGGAGGAGGATGTCTCTTGACCAGCTCAATTGAAATCACTTAAATGTTCTTAAAGAAGCATGTGCTAACCAAGTGTGCGTTTTACAGTTGCCAGACACTGGGACAGGTTGACACCCATTTTTAAATGAGAAAATGACATCATTATAATACGTATAAGTCTCAGGCTTCCTACATTGTTTGAAAATATTTGAACAAGGAGCTCCAGATGGCTCCTCTACCTAGGAACTTATGCTAAATACCTGGAACTTCTGTTCCTGCTTTAACATTCAAGCAAATACTGTTGCAGGGGAAAAAAAATTCTTTTCAACCAACTTCTTAGAAGGACTGTTTCAGTGCACAGTATACCAACCAACAAATTCAGGGCAATTCTTTAAGCTGGGCTTTTAAAATATAATTCGGATCGCATATTGCAGACATTTTTCTTACAAAAGCACATCTGACATTTCTGAAACAATAATGAAAATCATAAAAATAGATGGTTTGCAATGTGTTTATTTGAGATGGGACTTTCGGGGATTGTATTTACTACACAAAACCATACGAATGTTGGTTGGGTGGGAGAAAAGATAGAATTGGACTGAAAGAAGTTTTTTTACTGCTATGTATATACATCTTCATTTCACAGAGAGAGAACATGCACATATACTGCACACAGCAAAAGAGCATTTCTGAGTTCATCCACTAGTGAACCATGAACAACAGTCACCATACACTAAGCGTCCTCTATCAATAGCCACCCTGATGGAAAACCCTGAAGTAGCACTTCAGATCAGTAACAGGAAGAGAAGAACTCTGAAACCTATCATTTAGACATCTAATGACAGCCTTGATGCATGAGTGCATTGAAAAATTTATACTGAGAAAGGGTGACATCTGAATGAAGGAGAATTATTCCCTAGGCTATTTTTTAAAATTCCATTTTCTTTCATGTGTCCATTCCTTTAGCACCTCTTTGGAGGACATTCCACCAGTTGAGCCAACAATTTAGTCTCTATTCCACTATCATTAAATCTTGCCTTAGTTTCGTAAGTATGAAATAACTCAAACAGCAGGAATCTAAGGTAAATAAAGTACATGGGCAGCAGAGTACAGGATGTTTAATAAGCATCAGTATTTATTAACGGTAGGAGGCAGGATTTTTGTTACATCACACCTTTTGTTAAGTAGTCAATTTAGCCAGTATGAAATGATACAAGAAGGCAAAGACACTTAAAAAAAAAAGAGTCAGTAGTTCACTAATTTAGAAAGTCAATTATATGTCACTGTTTCATATCAGGTTAATTACTTCATTTACATTTTTGGAATTTTAAATAAGTGCATAAAAGGTGACAGATTGACAGTACTGTATGCTGAAATTCTTACACAATTTTACTGAGTGTTAATAATGTAAAAGGCAATACACAAAACAGAATTACATGTAGTTTTTTATCTAATGAGACTAAGTGAAGTAGACACAGCACAGAAATGGGTGAACAAGAGAGGCATTTTCAGAAAAAATTCACTAAAGATGTGTGGTATAAGGGAAGTGGTAAATTTCTAGACAGCTTCTATATTGATATTCTAGATATTTATATATTCAAGAAAGGTGGTTAAATACCAATAAAACATCACTGAGAAGGGAGGAGAGTAAATGCTATTTGAGAGAAGTCAAAAGAAATCTAGATGGAAAAAAATAAAAGTGACTCCTTGAGGGGAAGGTTTATCATGCTCAAGGGTATAGTAAAAAGAAGAAAAAGGAGATACTACAAAAGAAGACTATGCAAAGGAGTGAGGAACAAATATTCAGTCTCCACATTTCTGATTCCTTACCCACTTTCAGAGGAAGGAACTGAACCTCCCCTCCTTGTTGTGGGTGTCAGGATGAAATCTACCATACTACTTTCTGTCACTAAGTTGTCAGGCAAAGCAAGGCTTCCCCGAGTCTGTCTCTTCCCACACAACCATCAGCACACACTGGGATCTATTAGTCCCTTTCCTCCTGAAACAAAAAGGACAATAAACTTACTGCTGAATCTTCCAGTAATTGAATTAAGTTTTCCGGAAGATAATTTGATGTTGATTCCACTTTTTATTCAGTATGTGGGAGTGGGTGGATTAGATCTCACTGCTTTAAGATTCACTTTCAAATAGTTATGAATGCAATGCAATTATATCCCTATGGCTTTTACATAAAAGTGATTTATAAGTAACATCATGGCTTACTGAAACTATTTTAAATATTAACAATGGCATGGGGCCCCTGTAACAATACATGGAAGAAAAGAATGAAAAGTTGTCAGGGACATTAGACTTTGTGTATAGATGATAAAAGAGGTGAAGCGACTTAGGTGTCGCTTGTAGTGTAACCTGAGATAACATCAGTATGGGACTCCAAGTTCCAAGGCTGATGATGACCCTCCTCCAGTCTAACACAGGGTGTGCCATGCAAGAGCACAGGAACCTTTCCTCGTCCCTTGATGACTCGTCCTGGTGCTCTGCTGCCTTGTGAGACTATATACAGGCTCCAAAGTGATTTACTTTTATGCAAGTTGTAGGTTGACAGGCCACCAAGTGGTGTGTACACATACACTGCTTTAATTCTGTGGACTGAAAGGCTGTTGTTTTTTTATTTTTCTGATCAATTTGGCAGGTCAAGTCAGTCAAACTGGTTTCATCCTGTAGACACTGCCTTGCTATGGAAATGAATGTGGAAACATTCATCTTTGTCAGAAATTATGTCAAATTATTCAAATTTATTGGTGAATTACAGCAAACATCCCAGCTGATGAACATCTCGGTCATATGTTTTTTAGAGAACACTTATGGTTCTGAAAAGATAACATTACAATGAGCTTTCCCATTCTGAAGCAAAGATGTTTATATAGAGGATCGGGCCTGTTATTCCAGATAATAATTTATTCTAACCATAAAAAATCCCAAAGATGTCCAGAACTGTAAGTATTAAAATGCATCCCTTTATACACTATTGTTGTTTCCCCCTCTCTGTGCTATGGTCTTCTTTCAGGACCCTTCTGAAGCCTTAAGACCGTTTCTGTCAGTTTCCATCTTTCCATAGATGCACGGCAGCCTTCACATTAACACTCCTGCTCTGGCTTGAGGTAATAAACGATTAGCTACAGCACAGTGGTGTGATGTTCATGTTATTCTTTGCTGTATTACACCCGGCCAATGTCTCAAAAATTAATGCAAGTATATCAGGATCTGAAATTAACTTTTTATAGCCAAAAGCAACATCCTGCTAGGAGGGAAAAAAAGCTATTATAAATGAGCTGGCATCTGATTGCTTGTAGATGGTTAGTACCAGGAAAATAACATTTCAAATTATGAAATGTTGAATATAACAAAAGCTGCCCCATATTGATTAATCAGTGTTTTGCTTATGAACTGATATGGTCTAACTAGGTGGTACCTATTCTTAGTAAGTGACAGATCTATTATTAAATATCAGAGATGAACTCAAATTGGCTAATGCTCTTATGATGTCATAGAGAAAGAAATGTACCTTTAAGAAAAATGACAACATTTCTCCCTGAACAATTTATTATCTTGACAATATTTTTTTGTTGGGAAGTATAAAAAACTGGTCACGGATAGTCCATTCTAAAGTTTCTGTTATTCAATAAACACTACTGATAAATTAGTATTGAGAATTAGATCAGAAAAAAAAAACAACAACCTGGGATAACATACATACCCATTCTTTTTGAAAAAACTTTAATGCAATTTCTCATTATTCATTTACTGGAAACTAATTTGGTATGCTGTAAAGCAAAAGAATTTTATAAATTTTGTTTAAAACTTCCAACATGTTCATACTCAGGTATTTTACTGGTGTTCTGACCAAGCTTGATTATACTAGGAATCTTTTCCGTGCTGTTTTGGTAAGAATATAAAATATGTTTCAGGAAAAATTTAAAATCCACAAGAATACTTTAACCACTCATGTTTAAAAAAGTCAGTACCTGTAGCTAGTAAAGTGAAGTATGACTTAACTGCGTGTTTTCATATAGGTAAGAGCTGGCTAAAGGAGAATATGAGATTTTACCAGTTCTGTCATCAATCTGATTAATTAGGGAGCAGAGTAAAAATCTTTTTTTATATTCTATATGCTACTCATTGCTTTCCACATTTGTAGTAGGTGGGAGTGGAAGAGAGAGGAGGTTTATTTTAAAATCATACATTAAGTGTAATACAATAATATCATTAACATTCTTAGAGATTACAGGTGGAACCACAGTTTGAAACATGAGTGTTTAAGTTTAGAATGGACAGTAAGATTCTAAAATACAAATGGAACAAATCTTTGTTTTTAAGATTTCAGACTGTAATTGTCAATTGAAATGTTTAGGTACTTATGTTGTCACTTTTTTTTTATATATAGCCATAGCGCTAATCTACAGTTATGAATGTTAGTACATCCATTTTTCTTTACTCACTTAAGTGATTTCCTGAAATAGAAGATTAATAGTTCTAAAAATAGTTCGAGTTAAAAGGCTACCAGTCACTTTTGAATTAATTCCATTCTATGAAATACAAAAAAGAAATTTATATAAGCAAAAAGGTACAAATCACTGCTATTTGTGCTTATCATTCATACCCTTTGCTTATCTTTCTCTTGACCTTTATCCAAACGAATCACACTAACTCTTGAATGCTTCCTCTCACTTGATTTCTAAAGCTGTTCATCACACTTGCTGGCTAAAAGCACAGCTGGCAAGGGATCTAAACCTCATCACTGGGCAAACTTGCCCTTCTGGTTTTGCCAAGAACGACATTTCCAATGGGGGAAAAAGTTACTTTATGGGGAGACTAGATACTGTATTTGTGAGAACCAATAGCTCCACCTCCTTTGTTAGCCGTATATATCAGCAACAGAAATAAAATCAAAATAGAAAGCATCAAATAGCCTAGAGTTCTCTAAATTCAATTGCTAATTAAAGTAAGAGCAAAGAAATCAGCTGAGTATTTTTACTGATTTCCTGAAGAAAAATGCAACTGAGGATGAGCAGTGCCCCCTAGTGTCAATAACCACGGACAAAAAAGCTAGAGGAAAGTTGCGAATGTTAACTAAATTATGAAAACTGTATCTATGTAATAAATTATAAATTCACTACTATTCAGATTTTCTATTTTATGTGTACAAAGGCAGTCATATATTTATTTAATACTAATTTATTCAGGAAAATACATGTGAGGGCGTGCACACGGGTGGATACACACACCACACACACACACACACACACACACACACACTCACACAAACTATAGACAGACTGACATGGCCAAGATGTCTTTAATGTTCCAAGCAGCTCAGAAAAAAAATTCCACCCAGCACAGCAGTCCATGCATGAATCGGGTGTCAGCCAGCCCAGCAGAATCACTCACTGTGAAGACGTCTAATAGGAACTGCTGAATGCACAATACAGGCAGCTTGGCCCCAGTGGCCAGAACAGAGTACGAAGACTTCAAACCCATCCCAAACTGTAATTAGCTCTCTTAAAAGAGTGTCCAGACATTTTCCTCTTTTTTTTTTTTTTTTTTTGGTGGCAATAGGGGGTTAGCATAGTTAGCCTGTACTAGAGACTGATTTTCAAAGTGGTGTAACTTTTACTATGCATATTCTGAGTGGTGGAAAGACAATGCTAAATACAAATAAAATAGACACATCTCCTTGGAAGAAAATGCAATGCATAATTTGCATGTACTTCATGGAATTAAATAAATTACATATACTTTATGGAATTTAAGTTGGGATATATTTTTCTGATCAATCTAATACATGAAGAAACTTAAAAGTTGTATTTTAAAAACCAAAGAAGTATCTAGAGTGACATGTGTGACAAAAAGATAAAGTCAGCTTTGCACCCTCTGAAATACTCAATTACTTCCTTATTAATAATAATTTATGTCATGTAACTCACAAATGGGAGTAAAAAAAAAAGAAAAAGGAGAAAACATTTATACAGGTAAAAACAATAAATGAGAGAAACAGAAAAAAGCCAGGGGAAATGGGCATATATGTCTCAAGAAAATTCCCAATGTAAAACAAATTAATAGGGAAAATTTTCTTACTTTTGTTTGCATAAAAATGGAAAGAGAAAGGTCAACTCTACTTAAAACATGTTTTTTATAGTAATTCACTTGTAAATTACTTTTCAATATGAAACAAAGTTTATATACTACTAGTTTTGTGTTTTAAAGAGCTAGATATACAATTAAACTTTAAAGAAAAGAATCCTACATGCATTTAAGTTGCCCTACTTTAAAATGGGGAAAATAAAGATGCGATAGTTTAGCAGGCATAAACAAAAAGTCCAGAATAATACTTAGGAGAAGACAGGTATTCAAGTCCCATACAAAAAAATCCTGGTTAAAAGAAGCAGAAACTTCTACTATTTAAT
This sequence comes from Muscardinus avellanarius, assembly GCF_963383645.1. Taxonomy (NCBI): domain Eukaryota; kingdom Metazoa; phylum Chordata; class Mammalia; order Rodentia; family Gliridae; genus Muscardinus; species Muscardinus avellanarius. The sequence goes on from NC_137786.1 coordinate 79,828,074, forward strand.
TTAGAAAAATGTTCTAAAATGGCTAATACTGATTTTTTAAAGAAGTTTAACTTTGGTAGGAGCATGATAATCTCAAGTAATTAAAGAAGAACAACAAACTTCTCACTTGTGACTACTTAGGTAATGTTCAGAAGAAAATAAAACACAAACATATTTTTATGTTCACATTAACTGAATTAACACATATTTTGTTACATTAAAAACTTTGAAATGGAATTTTATACCATATCGTTAATGATAGGAATCTGCCTAGGTAGGTGAGAATGAAAATCCAGATCTGTGTCTAACCCTGAGACCTTATTTTTTTCTTGGTAGAACATTTGTATAGCACGCGGTTGGTACTAATCACCAAGTAATTCCCTGCAACTCTTCAACAGGCCGAAACATTATACGTAGAAAATAGTTATATTCTTTTTACAGCTTTGAAGAGTTTTTGTTTTCATGGATTGCTTATTGTTTTCATTATCATTTCAACTATAGACTGGATAGAAATTATTTTCTGTTAATGTGGATATAAAGTGATTTGAGATTTCTAAACCTGTTTTAGAACTTGTTTATATGAAATTTTCAAAAGACCCAAGAGAAAGAGAAGGACACGTTCTAAAGGCTAAGATGAAATGCTATTAAAAAAGCTTCAATTTTTGGATATAAAAATTAAGATTTTTTTTATTTAACCCAAAACATTTCTAGATGTGCTGATTTGGGGTATATAGGAATAAATATGCATAGCTAGGTTATTCTTGTTTTAGAAAAGGGGAAAGGTAAGCTAGTACTGGGTAGACAGTATGAAGACTGAAGCTGTTTTCACATCTAGCATGAGCACTCTTATTATTTATCAAAGGTCAAAAAGAAAGGGAAGGGTTTTTGTAATCCACATATATCATCATCAGCATTACTGCGCCCATGATTACATTTAATTCCTTTCTAGAACATCATAGATAAAATAGTTTGGAATATATGTACACAGGCACCAAAAAACGATAACCTTTAAAATGTGAGTTTTCATCTTTAACTTCCTAAAGCATACATTAATGTTCAAATACATTTTTTTGCATGAGTCCTAAACGACTACAAATGATAAAAATCTTATAAAGTGCTGAGAAGCAGAAAAAGAGTATAAGAGAAAAATAATTTTAAAGGAAGGTAATTCCTTAACATATGCATAGTATAGTCATTGAATATATAACAAGTAAACATCTCTTCAAGCATATATCTGTAAAGATTATTCAGTAATATTTTTCAAACAGTCATACCTACATATTAAATGACTGAGCATAATAAATTTTTAATCAACAACTCTTATGCCAAAAACATTTTCTTCAAAATGATAAAACTATATTTTCAGGAATTATTTCCTATTATTAAAATCTGAAAAGAACAAATACAGTATAAAGCAATTATTAGTCTTTTGACATTATTTATATAGCCATAGATCTTAGATATCATTTAGAGTTGTTCATATTTACCAATTGGGGTTAATATTTGTAATAAAACCTGTAAGTATTGATAGCTTATATTGTCTTGAGTCAGGGGATAAAGAACACTAAGAGAAAGGTAGTAAATTATTCATTGTTCAGAAACTATATAATTTTTGTTTCTCATAAAAATAATACTTTGGTATAAAACAAAGTATGTATTTTTAATGTATCTTTATTTTATATATACTCTAAGTTTAAAATCAAAATTAAAACTTAAGTTTTAAGGAACCAGAGATATATAATATCACACATAGCAATGAAAAAATTATGAACCCATATTACGTGGTAAGATACCAAATTTCATTGCACTGGTCATCAAACAAAAATACAGCTTTTGAGATGTCATAAAGTGATGTATTTTAATAGATAAATAATGAATAACTATTTTTACCATGAAGTTAAGCATGATATTAAAAATGCTCGGATGCAAATATGTCATACTAGAACCATGGTAAGCTTCTAAAAATCATCAATCTAAATATGCAATGTTTATTAAAGGAAAAAAGAATAAGAAGGAAATCACTGTATCTATATTATTATTATTATTATTATTATTATTATTATTATTATCATTGTTTGTGGTATTGGGGATAGAACCCAGGGACATTCTACCTCTGAGCTACAACCTCAGCCCTACTTTTTAAACTTTTTATTATTGAAACAGGGTCTCACTGAGTTGTAAATGGCCTCACTAAGTAGCTGAGGCTGTCCACGGACCGTGATCCTCCAGTCTCAGCCTCCTGAATGCTGGGATTACAAATGTGTGCTACCACGCCTGGCTTTATTGTATTATTTTAAAAGGACTATTCTCTATATTTGAAAATCTATTAGCATGAAACGTTTTCTTAATTCCTTGATTCTTCATTAGATATGAGAAAAAGCAGTGGGTTTCAGTGGAGAAGTTTCACTGGTGGCTATTTCACCAGCTTCATGGTTTCCAGTTCCTTAGAGTATAGGCCTCAGCCTTCCTAGAAATGTTCTACATGCTAAACATTATTTAAGATTCCAATCTTCACACTCCTGAGCTGGGGAGTCTGAAGAAGGAGCTCTGCTGGTCTGAGTAGAGCCTGAACAATAACAAAAAGAGCAGGCATTGCACTGCATTCTGATAACTGCACAGAGCTCAAGCTCCTTTTCTTTCCAGAAATTATTGAATTATATTTCTTCAATTTGGATCTATACAAAGAGCTGATTATATAGTATAAACTTTGTTAGAGGAAATACAGCAATTTTGACTTGAATTATATGGCAGAAAGTCTGCTTTCTCAAGTGCATAGTTATATCTATCCTTAGTTGCTCACGTTCACTGGTAAATTGGGGTTGTAGTCAAGTCCTAAAGGGACTTACAGTGGATCTCCTGTGGCATCATGTCCTTGTTGGTTAAATGTAGTGAATGGTTCTTCTACATAGCTAAGAAAAAGCACTTTCTACCATTTGCATTAGCTTCTTTGATCATAGGTTGCTGTGAAATATATAGGCTCTTCTGACTTCTAAGGTAAATGCTCTCTTCCAAGCATGAAACTATTTTACACCTAGAAAAAGCTTAAGATATATACTCACTCATTCATATATGCAAATTTAGCCACCAGAGATAAGTGAATTATACAAGATGATGCACATTTAATTTTAGTTGGGAAAAATGTACAAATATTATACAAGTCCATTTCAGAGAGGTATACATGCACCAAGTTGAGATGCTCTGAACAAAAGTTGCAATGTAATGTTCATGTTTCCACAGAATTCAGTTTTGAAGGGTTGTTTTTCAATACTTGAAGAGATTTTCCAATATATATATATATATCCCCCCCGGGTCTGAGGATGGAACCCAGGAGCATTTGACCTCTGAGCTACATCCCCTGCCCTATTTTTTTATTCTTTATTTTGAAACTGGGTCTCATTGAGTTGCAGAGGGCCTCTCTAAGTAGCTGAGGCTGTACTCAAACTGTGATCCTCTGGTCTCAGCCTCCCAAATGCTGGGATTACAAGCATGCACCACTATGCCCGGCTCCATTTAATATTTTCATATACTCTTTTCATTGTTATTTTACAATTTTCACAAACTATTGAGCTTATAGTAAATCATCAGAAGGTAATTACATAACTATTTCATGAATAATTTTTTGTATTTTCATGATTTATATATAACAAAATGAAAATCAATTTTAGGCATTCTAGTTAATTTACAATCAACTACATTTCTACTTTTTAATATAAGCTCATATTTCCTAATGTATGTTATTTATATTAATAATTCTGTGGACACTGGCTGCATAAATTTCATATAACATATATATGCTGTAGCTTTTATAAGATACCTTAAAACAGCAAATAACATGATCCAACAAATTAACAATGATTATTGCTCTTGTAGAATGAACATTTAATTTCCAGCTTTAATTTATTTTTAAATTTTTATTTTATCCTTTTTTGCAGTACTGGGGATTGATTGAACCCAGAGGTATTCTACCTCTGAGTTACACTCCCAGCCCTATTTTTATTTTTTATTTTGAAACAGGGTCTTACTAAGTTGCTGAAGGCCTCACTAAATAGCTAGGGTGGCTGTGAACCTGCGTCCTCCTGTCTTAGCCACCCAAGTACTAGGATTACAAATGTAAGCATCGTGCCCGGCCTACTCCAGGTTTAATTTAAAATATGAATTCTAGTATTTCTTAAGTAAACATAAAATATATGATCTCTAGTATTTTAGCATCAAATTTTACAAAACAGGATTATTAAAGTAGAATTATTATGGTGTATGGTATGGTGGGTGATGCCAGTGATAGATCCCACTGAGTAAATTAACTGATGCCATGCTTTTCTGTTAAGTATAATTTCTATCTTTTAGAATATTCAGAAATAGTGCTCTGTTTAATAAAAATAAAGACACATATACAGAAACATCCTGATTTGTAGTATGTGTTACTAAATACCATTAAGGAATTGTCATAGCAGTTAAATTACCAACAGCACAATAATCAAATTCAGCCATAACACATTTTTAAATCTTTGCCAAGTGTAAGTGTCTTATAAATTCACATAGGCTCAGAGGAAACAGCAAGCTGGTCTAGAGGAGGATGCCACTCTGCATACTGAAATATCTTTACATTTGTCCAATTAGTTCCCCACTAAATATGTAGTAAATACAATGTAGGTAATGAGCATTTTTTGATAATTAGCTGTGTAGGCAAATATGTTCTTTGGCAGACAATATAAATGTTGATTTAAGGACAAGCCAATAAAAGAGTGCTAAGCAATAAAACATTCACTGCTCAATTTCTTACAGATTTGGTTGAAGACTTGACTCTTAAACTTAGGTTTCCATTGTCAACAAATAACATACTACTTCTATAAAAGTTATGATATGAAATACATTTTACTCATAACTGATATAGATATCTTAATCATTTCCAGACCTGACAAGCTTATACCATTTATATTAAAATTATTAATAATGATGAACAG
>NC_137786.1:79838013-79915513 GCF_963383645.1 Muscardinus avellanarius
AGATTGAATATAGAAGAAACGAACAATCAAAGTAGACCTATTATGAGTAATAAAATTAGAGAAGTAATAAAGAGAATTCCAACACAGAAAACTCCAGGACCTGATGGCTTCAATGCTGAATTATAAAATGTTGAAAGGACTAATACCAATTATCAAGTCATTTCAAAAATCTGAAAAGGGAGGATTATTACACCAGGTCCATCTTAAGAAGCCAGTATTACCTTGATAAGAAAGCCAGCCAAAACACAAGAGAAAAGCAAAGCAGAGAACAATATCTTTGATGAGCATATACCAAATTCTCAATAAAATACTAGCAAATGAAATCCACCAGCACATCAAAAAGATTATATACCATAACCCTGTGGAATTTATTCTGGGGTTGAAAGAATGGTTCGAAAACACATAATAACTATGAATAATACATTACACCAACAAAATGAAGCTTAAAACTATATGATTATCTCAAAGATATAGATATCTTTATATCTGATAAAATCAATATCCCTTCATCTATCAACAAACTAGATATAGAAGAATCATACCTCATCACAATAAAGACTATATGTGACCAATACATAACCAATATTATACTGAATGAGCAAAAGCTGAAAACATTTTTCTGTAAGGTCTGGAATAAAAAAAAAAGATGTTCACTTTTACCACTCTTACCCAAAATAGTACTAGAAATCTTAGCCAGAGCAATTACATAAGAAAAAAAAAACAAAAACTATACAAATGATAAAAAAGGAAGTAAAACTATCTATTTGCAAATATATACTTTTATATATCAAGAAATCCTGACTCTACCAGAAAACTGTTAGACCTGATAAACAAATTTATTAAATTTACAGGATACAAACTCAATATACAAAAAGGCAATATATTTATATTGCCTTTTTATACCAAAAATGAACTGGCTGAGAAAAAAATAAAGAAATCAGTCTAATTCACAATAGCTACAAATAATAAAACAAAATATCTAGGAATTAATTTAACCGAGTAAAAGATGTCTGTAATGAAAACTATAAAACACTGATGAAAGAATTGAAGAGGACATAAAAATGGAAGGATATCCTGTGTTTACGGATTAGAAGAATCTATTACTAAAATATCCACTTACTCAAAGCAGTCTATGCATTCAATGCAGCCACTATCAAAACACCAATTATCTTCACTAAATTAGGGGAAAAATCCTAAAATTTGTATGAAACCACAAAACCTTGAATAGCCAAAGCCATTTTAGTGCTCCCCCCAAAAAAAAGCAGGAGACTTATACTACCCAAATTAAAAATATACTACAAAGCTGTAGTAATCAAAGCAGCATGATACTGACATAAAAATAGACATCCAGAACAATGGAACAGATTAGAGAATCCACACGTTAACCAACATATTCATGAACACTGATTTTTAGTTTGCTTTGTACACCGTGTGTACTATGAACACACAGCGGACAAAGAACAGTCTTTTCAATAAAATAGTACTAAAATATAGAAAAATGCAGAAGAATGAAGCTAAAGCCTTATCTTTTATCAGTTATAAAAATTTACTCAAAATTGATTAAAAATTTTTTTGAGGTACTAGGCATGGAACCCAGGGGCACTCTACCTCCAAGCTACACTCCTAGCTATATTTTTTATTCTTTGAAACAGGGTCTCACTGAGTTGCAAAGGACCTCACTAGGTAGCTGAGCTGTCTGGGAACCCCAATCCTCCTGTCTCAGTCTCCCAAATTCTGGGATTGTAAGCTTGCATCACCATGCCCAGCTGGATTAAAAATTAAATGTAAGACCTAAAAAAATGAAAGTACTAGAAGAAAACACTGGAGAAGTGCTTCTAGATATTAAGAACTTTTAGGATATGACTCTGAAAGCATAGAAAATAAAAGCAAAAACAGACAAATAAGATTATATCAAACTAAAAACTTCTGTACAGCAAAGGAAACAATCAATGGAATGAAGAGACAGCCTACACAATGGCAGATAATATTTGCCAACAATTCATCTGAAAGAGGGTTAATATCCAGACTATCGGAGGAATTCAAACAGTCCCACAACAAAACAACAACCACAAAACAAATAATCTGATTTTAAAGTGGCCAAGAGATTTAAATGGACACATATATGGCCAATTGGTACATGAAAACATTACTAACCATCAGATAAGTGTAAATCAAAGCCACAATCAGATATTGTTACACTCTCGTGAGAAGGGCTATTATCAAAAAGACTAAACATAACAAGTGATAGGAAGATATGGAGAAAAGGGAACCCTTGCACACTGTTAGTGGGAATGTAAATTAGAACAAACATTGTGGAAAACAGTGTGGTTGTTCTGCAACAAACTCAAAATGAGATTTCCATATGATGTAGTGATCTTAATACTGAGTATAAATACAATGGAAATAAAATCTGTATTTTCATGTTTATTATAGCACTAGCCACAAAAGCCAAGATACAGAAATAATGTAAGTTGGCCGGTCAAGGTGGCGCATGCTTGAAATCTCAGCATTCAGGAGGCTGAGACTGAAGGATCGTGGTTTGCGAACAGCCTCAGCTACTTAATGAGGCCTTCTGCAGCTTAGTGAGATCATTTCAAATTAAAGAATAAAAAATAGGACAGAAGGTTTAGCTCGAAGGTCGAATACCCCCAGGTTCCATCCTCAGACCCACAGGGAAAAAAATAATGATGTAAGTGTCCAATAACAAATTAAGAAATTGTGGTATATAATACAATGGAATATTAGCCATAAAAAGAATGAAATCCTGTCATTTGTGCCAATATAGATGGAATGAGAAGACATTATATTAAGTGAAATAAGCCAGGCATATGTCCTCACTCCTATTTAGATATTTAAAAGGTTGACCTTCTAGCAGTAAGGAGTAGAATAGAGATCATTAGAGGCTAGAAAGAAAGTGATGGGGAGAGAGAGTAAAGTTAGATAACAGCAACCACAATACAGATAGATTGAAAGAATTAGTTCTAGTGTTCTATAGCACAAAAGGTTATCTATATATAGTCTATAACAGCTTCTTATATATTTCAAAATAATTAGAAAAGTATAAAAGTTGCTGACACAAAGAAATGATAAGTGAGATAATACAAATACTAGTTACTCCGATTTAGTCATTATTCATAGTATACATGTATTGGATTATCATGTATTAACATAAATATGTGCAAACATGTATCATTTAAAAGTAAAAAAGCCACTAATGTTAATACATTATACTGTTAATTATCGGTACTTGGTCTGAGCGGAAATAAAAAACGCAACTATAATAAAACGACATTTTTTTTTGAGGGTCTGGGGAGGAATCCCGGATTTCTACCTCTGAGCTATACCCCCTGCTTTATTTTTTATTCTTTATTTTGAAACAAGGTCTCACTAAGTTGTGGAGGGCCTCACTGAGTAGCTGAGGCTATCTGAGAACCGTGATCTCAGCCTCCCCAATGCTGGGATTACAAGTGTATACCACCATGCCTGGCTTTTTTTTTTTTTTTTTTCCAGTAATGGGGATGGAACTCAGGGGCATTCTACCTCCAAGCTATTTCCCCGGCCCTATTTTTTTATTCTTTATTTTGTTTTTTTTTGTTTTTTTTTTTTTTTTTTTGGTGGTACTGGGGTTCCTGGAAGCCCTTCTATCTCCGGGCTACACTCCCAGACCTATTTTTACATTTTTTTATTTGGAAACAGGGTCTCCTAAGCCAGCACGCGCGGCTAGCTTCGAACCTGCGCGATCCTCCTGTCTCTGCCTCCCAAGCGCGGGGATTACAAGCGTGCGCCACCACGCCCGGCTTTTATTCTTTATTTTGAAACTGGGTCTCACTGAGTTGCAAAGGGCCTAAGTAGCTGAGACACTCCGCGAACTGTGATCCTCCTGTTTCAGCCTCTCAAATGCTGGAATTACAAGTGTGCGCCACCTCACCTGGCCAAAATGACATATTTTAAAGGGAGAAAAAGCCAGGGATGGTGGCACATGCTTGTAATCCCAGTGCTTGGGAGGCTGAGACATGAGGATTATGCAGCCTCAGTTACATAGTGAGGTTCTCAATAATTTACTGAGACCTGTTTCAAAACAAAATATAAAATAGGTCTGGAAGTGTAGCCCGGAGGTAGACGGTCCCTCGAGTTCCATTCTCAGCATCATTAAATAAATAAATAAATAAATAAATGTAGAAAAAGTATTACTTTTTAAAATAATTCTCATCTATAAAATGGGGATAACACACTAATCTCATAAAGCTGTTATGAGGATTAAATAGGATAATGTATATAAAATGCTTGGGTGAGTTCCTAACACACAATAGATATGATTTAAGCTTTGGAGATGTTGACAATGACCATGAATATGGAGCGGCTATCTTTTGATCTACAAGACACTCATAAATACTAGTTTTATTTAAAAGGCTCAAGCCAGGTGTGGTGGTGCACACCCCAGTACTTGGAAGGCTGAGATAAGAGGATTGCAGTTTTGAGGACAGCCTCAGCAACTTAGTAAGATCCTGTTTCAAAATAAAAAATAAAAAGGAAAAGGTTATAGCTTGGAGGTTGAATACCTCTGAATTCAATTCCCAGTACATGAAGAAAAAAAAAGTTTCAGCTTCAAAGACACTACTCTGAATTGTTTAAAACCACTGTTGACCCATCCATGTCTTGAGACCTTGTGGCTGGCTGACAGATTATATAGACTGTATACTGGCAACAGTGACAGGCTCTATGAAAGTGATTGAGGACCCTAAACAGTGAAAATCTACTGTAAGATCTTGAAGAAAATGCAAATGTCACCATATGTTAAAATTTATAATATGCTAAAGATATCTAATATATACGCCATGTTTAAAACTTAGACATAATATAAATATTCCTACTATTTGGATAGATATCCTAAAAAATGTATAATTGGAAGCAAAACTAAAAATTTTAGGTTGAGCCGCTATAACGTTGACAGAAACTTTCATTACATTATTAATGTTATTGCAACTAGGATTTTTTTCTGAGGTAAACTGAGTAGTAAGGCAATATTTAAGCCAATGGTCTACATTTTTTTTTTTTAATTTATGGGGTATCACTCTAGAGAGAAAGTCAAGGTTTCTTTGTTATTGTCAGGCTGCTAGAAACTTTCAGAAAATCAACATTTATCATTCTCAAGCATCCTTCAATATCTTGTGACTGGAAAGAATTCAAGATTGGAACTTTCTACTGTTGGGGAAAGTTAAAGGTACTTTGTCTTTCTGTCCAGTGCTTCTCCTTTAGAAAGATAAATAACAAATTTTTCTTCTAAACCACATGTCTGGTCAGTGGAGTAAAGAAACTTAGAGAGCCAGGTGTGGCAGCGCACACTTGTAATTCCGGTACTTGGGAAGCTGGAGCAGGAGGATTGCAGGTTTGCAGCCAGCCTCATCTACTTAGTGAGGCCCTCTGCAAACTTAGTGAGAATCTGTTTCAAGAATAAAAAGAATAAAAAATAGGGCTGGGGTGTAGGTTGGAGGTAGAATGCTCCTGGGTTTCATTTCTAGTACTTAAAAAAAAATTTGGAGATAAGAGGTTACAAATTAGATACCAAGATTTATGGTTATTTGGGTATGAAATAGGCATAGTAAAATGAGAATATTTTGAGTTGCTTGATTCCGTTATAAGATTGTCATTGAAATACTGAACAGCATATTTTCATTTGTACCCTAATGATCTTTAACAAACCTTTTATGACAAAAATTCAAATAACCTATGGAAACTGAGAAATCTGGATACACTAATTTTGTGGACTTCATGTTTGTGTCCTTCCTTCACCCAAATTTCTACATTAAACCTCTAACCTACAACTGGATGAAATTAGGAAGTCAGATTTTTGAAAAGTGGTTAGGTTTAGATGAGGGCACAAGTGTAGAGCCCCCATGCTGGGATTCATGTTATAAGAAGAGGAAGAGAGTGGATCAGTCAGTCTGGCCCTCCCTCTGTCTCTCTGCCTCATGAGGAAACAGTGAAAAGATGGCCGTCTGCAACCAGGACAAGGATCCTCACCAGAACTTGCTCATGCCAGCACCCCATCTAGGGCTTCCTGGCCTCCTATCCAGAGAAACATATGTTTCTCTGATACATATGAGAAACAAATGTATGCTATCTAAGCCTCCAGATTATGATATTTTTGTTAGAGTAGAGCAAACGAAAAGAAAATTGGTATAAGTAAGTGGGGTGCTGCTATAACAAATACTTAAGGATATGAAAGCAGAGTATGAACCTAAAAATAGTAAACGCTAGAGGAATTTTGAAATGTATGTTATAGAAAATGCCCTTATTGTACTTGGGAGGCTGAGAAAGAAGAATCACGCGTTTGAGGCCAGTACATAGTAACTTAGTAAGACGCTGTTTCAAAATAAAAATTAAAAAGGGCTAGAAGTTATAGCTCAGATGTAGAACTCTTCTGGATTAAATCCCAAGCCCCTCCACCCCCACCCCCGTTTCTCTCTCTCTCTCTCTTGCTCGCTCGCTCACGTGCACACGCCCCCCCCCCCCAATATAGTCATGAAGAAAACTTTAAAGGTGATACTGGTGAGGGCTCAGAAAGAAAGAAATAGAGCCACCAGGAAAGTTTCCATCTCCTCAAAAATATATAAATAAAGCTAGGCATGATGACACACATTTGTAATCCCAGGATTTGGGAGGCTGAGATAGGAGGATTGCGCATGTCTGAAGCCAGCCTCAGCTACTTACTGAGGCCCTTTGCAACTCAGTGAGGCATTGTTTCAAAAAAAGAATAAAGAATAGGGCTGGGGGTGTAGCTTAGAGGTAGAATGCCCCTGGGTTCCATCCCCAGCACTGCAAAAACAACAACAACAACAACAACATAAAAAAAAAACATAAAAAGGGGTGTCCTGAAGACAGCAGCAAGGGTGTGGCTGAGCAAAAAACTGGAAGGAGGTAAGTATGGGTGTGAACCATGACCTAATCAGCCACTCCATTAAAAAAGATGCCAGTCTGAGCTGAAGGAGCAGGACATGGGACACAATTAAGGAAAGATGTCAGACTTTTTAAAATCTAAGGACATAATGACAAATCTATTTAGTTTTGGAGTTGCAATACTCTTCACTAAAAGCGAAGAATAGCTTTGATGACAATTCTGAGACCCTCAGGGGTACCATCTAGGTTTTGCTGTGGCAGGTGGTACCCAACAGAAGCCATGGAGGTCGAGCCTTGTGTGGCAGAACCCTGGAGTCAGGACTCCTGCCCAGCAAAGAAAGAGCATTAAGCTGAGGCAATGAAGAGGCCCAAAATCTTGCAGGTGATGTTGCCTCATCCCAGTGGGCCTGCTGCTCATGCATCCAACCATAGAGGATAATGCAAAAGGCTTAAGAGCTCAGGAGATTTGCCTTGCTAGGTTTTGGACTTCTTGGGACCCATAACCTCTTCTTTCTCTCCTATTTCTCCCTTCTGGAATGAGAATATTTATCCTGTGTCTATCCACCACTGTATTGTGGATGCACATTAACTTGTTTGCTTTTACAGGTTTACAGCTAGAAGGAAATTTTGCCTCAGAATGAATCATACCTTGAATCTCACTCATATTTGGTTCAAATAACATTTTATTTATTTATTTATTTATTTATTTTGTGGTACTGGGGTTCCTGGAAGCCCTTCTATCTCCGGACTACACTCCCAGACCTATTTTTACATTTTTATTTGGAAACAGGGTCTCCTAAGCCAGCGCGCGCGGCTGGCTTCGAACCTGCGCGATCCTCCTGTCTCTGCCTCCCAAGCGCGGGGATTACAAGCGTGCGCCACCACGCCCGGCTCAAATAACATTTTGAGGAGACTCTGAACTTTAGATTTAGTAGTAATGTTAGGACAAATTACAACTTTAGAGGCTAATGAGATTAAATCAATATATATTGCATGTGGTGTGGCATACTATGGGCTGTATGCTTGTGGTTCCTCAAAATTCATATGTTGAAAATCTACTTCTAATGTGACGGCATTAGAAACTGGGACCATTCTTCACTCTTAGGGTTAAATGAAGCCATGAGATGCAAGCCAACACAATGGGGTTAATATCTTCATAAGAAGAGAAAGAGACTAGATAATACCCCATTCTTGCCATGTGAGTATGCTACAAGAAGTAGCTGTCCACATGACGGAAAGTGGTGTCTCACCAGTCCTACGATCAGCTATCACCTTGATAAAAGAATTCTCAGTCTCTAGAATTGTGAAAAATAAGTGTTTGTTGTAAAGTCACACAGTCTACAGTATTTTTGTTATAGCAGCCCAAACTAAGACAGCTAATAAATGTTTAAGTAGACAAACTAATTTCTAGAGGATATAAAACTTATTCAGTTTAATCACAGAAAACATGACTAAAGTTTGGGGTTAGAATTAGGATTGGCTATTTCTCTTAATAAGAGATTTCAGTATCATCTTAGTTGAATCCTACTTTTAGTTATTCTAGATTTCTGTCCATAGACAGTATCTCATACGTACTCAAATATATGAACTTCAAATATCCCTTTTTTGTATCTTAAATTATCAACTTGTTTTCTTGTCCAGTTTTGTTCAATCTTGTTCTATCTTGTGACTTTGAATAATTCAGACTCTATTCTCTTCATTTTATCCTATATAGCACAATCTCAGATTTGGTCATAAAAACTTATTGTCCATATGAATTTGGAATAAAAAACTACTTGGGCATATGTTTACTACAATTATAGCCAGGCTAAAAATTGTGTTAAAACCCAACAAAAATAATGGAACTATTATTTATTCTCTAAAGAATTCTGCAGAGACTTCAAGCAAAAGATAATTATGAAGTAGGAAGAGACCTAAACTGAGAATAATTACAACAATCAAAAACTAACTGTAGCCCTAGATTTCCAGAAGACAAGTACAAAAATGTGTTATTTTTTCTGAAAAAAAATGTAATAGCATACCAGTTCATCAACAGAAACAATTATTACTATTACTTAACTTCAAGACAAATTTGTATTGATTTTTCTATTGGTAAGGTTAACATAAATGACCTCTTGGCTGTTATCCTATTTCATAATTATCCTAATTATCCATAATTATCTTAATCTTTTTGTTTAAATATTTTCTTCTGTTTAGATTCTTTCTTAAGGCCAAAGAACATGTATCTTAATGTTTCCACAGTACTTGTACAGAATGGGTATGTTCAATTGAATAAATAAATAAATAAATAAATGTCCTTTATAGCAATTTTCTAAACCATTTGTCTTGAGGTCATAATATTTATTTCTAACTTCAAGAAACAATTCCTACAAAGCCAAACTTCTATGGTTAAGGTGGCTTTATTGTGATCTGAATTCATTCACTGAAGCAGTGTTGAGGAGCTGGGATATAGCTCAGGGAGTAGATAGGTTTAGGGTGCCTGAGGCTCTGGGTTCAAGAATCCCCATTATAAAAAAAAAGATATTGAAAACCTATAATAAAGGATTAAAAGTCTGCCATTATGAAAATTAAGACTACAGAGGCATATAAGAGTATGACTTTGTTACTCTGAAGCCAAAGAAAGTTTTAAACTTAAAATGCAAACATCATAGGCTATAAAAATGATATCTCTTCTTTCACATCTATTTTATTTCCACAGAAACATGATACAGAATAATTGTATTAAGGATAAGCCCAGAATATCAAAATGACCTTCGATTCATGATTCTACTGTATTTCCCTCGGATTTGAGCCATATAGCTGAACTCTTGCCTTGATTTTTCACAGAGCTCCTAGGAACTGTTACTATAGCCTTTTTCTTTCCTCAGAAAGGTTTCATTTATAAACTAGGTAACAAGGTAAAGCCTTAAGTCTTACTTTGCTAATCCTTCCCCCGGTGCTGGATCCTGTTATTTTTATCTTTCTTTTTTTAAAAGGGAGTGAGGCCGGGCGTGGTGGCGCACGCTTGTAATCCCCGCGCTTGGGAGGCGGAGACAGGAGGATCGCGCAGGTTCGAAGCCAGCCGTGCTGGCGTAAGAGACCCTGTTTCAAAAATATAAAATAGGTCTGGGAGTGTAGCCCGGAGGAAGGAGGGCTTCCAGGAACCCCAGTACCACAAAAAAAAAAAAAAAAAAAAAAAAAAAAAGGGAGTGAGTGAGGTATGGTGGGGAAGAGGAGGTATACTTAAAACCAAATACTACATTCTATCTGTTCAGTTATCACCAGGCTCCTTAGTTTTCTGGTAGTCTGTTGAATAATGAGAGAGAGTGGTCAAGCTCTTGGGCATACAGATACAGGGAGGGCATTTAGGACTGGATGGAATGCATCTATGTGGATAGAGAAAAAGCCTCTTTCAAAAGTAATTCCAAAGGAATAGCATGGACCACTTATTCTGCAAAAAAAGCCCTAAAGACTAGTAAATTTTTTCTTTCTTTTAGCAACCTTGTAAACAACCTGATCTTGGTCTGGTTGAAGGATAAGCACTAAAAGCACACTAAGTTCTTAGGGGAGATGATCTATTAAATATGAAAAAACTACTCAACCATACACTAGAAGTTCTAGTCATGGAATTAGGCAGAAACAAACAAACTGCATCCAGATTGAAAAGAAGTAAAAATATCTGTATTCTGAAATGATTTAGTGTTGAATTAAAAAAAATCTTAAGAAATATGCAAATAAAACTATTAGAACTAATAAATAAGTTCAGGTTATAGGATGCAGGACCAATATATAGAAATAAAATATTTTTCTACACACGAGAACTAAACAATCTGAAAATGAAATAAAAAATATTTGCACATAAAATTACTACAAAAAGAAAAATACTAAAGAATAAATTTAAGACAAAGCATAACACTTGTAACAACAAAGCATTTTTTAAAGACAAATAAATGGAAAAGAAAACCCATGTTTATGAACTTGAAGACAATATTAGCAAGCTAGCAATAATTTCCAGATTGATCTATGTAATCAATCCTACCCTAAAATTTTCTGCTTCTTTCTTTTCTTTTCCAGAAATTAACAAATTAATTCTAAAATTTATATGGAAATATACATTTTATATTTATATTTAATCCTTGACAACCAAATAAACTTGAAAAAGAACAAAACTCAAAGCTGGGTGTGGTGGCACACATTTGTAATCCCAGCATTCCAGGAGGTGGAGACTGAAAGATCACGGTTCAAGGACAGCCTCAGCTGCTTAATGAGGCCCTTCACAACTCAGTGAGACCCTGTTTCAAAAATAAAAAGACAATGCCCCCCCCCAAAAAAAATGGGCTGGGGGTGTTGCTTGGAGGTGTAATGCCTCTGGTTCCATCCCCATCCCTGATACCACAAAAGAAAGAAAGAAAGAAAGAAAGAAAGAAAGAAAGAAAGAAAGAAAGAAAGAAAGAAAGAAAGAAAGAAAGAAAGAAAGAGAGAAAAAGAAAATAAGGAAGAAAGGAAGAAGGAAAGGAAGAAAGGAAGAAAGAAAGGAAGAAAAGAAAAAACCTCACTACAGGAGCAAGGTAAGCAAGTTGGTGGGGTATTGATATGAGGACAACAATACATGTCAGTGGAACAGAATTCAAAGTTCAGAAGCAAGCCCTTGTATTTGTAGTCAATTGGTTTTTACAAGAGTGCTAAGACAAATCAAAGGGGAAAGAACAATCTTTTAAACAGCTGGTTCTGGAACAACTGAATATTATTATTAAATATAATATTGTACTTTTACCTAGCACAGAGGAGAATATAAGAGACTTAGAACAAAAAGGGGTCTAACAAAACGCTGTCTACTGTGAAATAATTGGTTAGGCAGAATTATCAAATCAATCAGTATTTAAATGAATAGGAAAATTAATAAGATTATTAATAAAAAGAATTTTGGAGGCAATATTAGATGAACCTCAGGTTGTTTCTAAATCTTTTGGCCAAGTCAAGACAGAAATAAAGGGTAATTGTAAAACAACACTAATTAGGATATATCTTGTAGTTTTTATAATAAAACTTATTTTTACTGAATTACCTTAGATTTTAAGTATAGATTTGTAAGAGTGTTTTCAGCCTGAATTATTATAATACAATTATGTCTCATTTTATGCCTTTTAGTTTACCTCTCTTTAATCCTTGATTCTAAGTGGCCTAACTTTTAGCTATTCCCTTGATCACATTAAGCAGATATCCTGCCAGTGTCTAATTTACTTTGTTCTTCATGGAAAAAATTCTTTAAGATCATAGTTAGCTGATGTCACTGAAGGTAAAAACTAAAGATTTAAGCACCATTCCACTTTTCTTTTTTTTTTTTTTTTCCAGTGTAAATCTAAGTCATGCTCCAGGCAATTTAAAAAGATCTGCTAAAAGTAGACTGAGGTTGAGTGTCCTCACATCGTTATGTCCGAAACTAGTCCTCTATCAGCTGCTCAAGGGCAGCTTAGGCTGCCTGGAGGCCAGGGAGCCCAGCATGGAACAATGGTAGGAAAATAGAGTTCCCTTCATTCCTTAATTCACATGCAAGTGAGGTGCCAATCAAGTGCTGACAAGCATGGAGAAACCAAAATCAAAAGTGGATAGAGACACGCTTTCAAAAGGAGCTGTTTTCACACATTTCTAAGTGATGTTTTTAATACTGGTTGTGAACATACCACTAATAAGATGGAAAGGGAAATTAAATTAATAAGAAAGACACTCATTTTTTTGTCAGCTGAAAGTATTCAATAAACTAATGAAATGTACTTATTAAAATATTTAAGATGTTTTATAATAATATGAATACTCATATAAGGAATGAAATACAAATGCAAACTGATTTATTGAGCACTGCAAACAGGAATGGTAAGGGGATCTGAGACTGGTAGCTGGGCACTGAACGAGGGGAGCCAGCTCAGTTTCATATGACATTTTAAGGTTGCTTGATTTTGCCAAACTGATCATCACCTGGAAAGACAGGAGCAAAGCACCTTGAGATGGCTAACAATAGAAGTAATGGAATCACTACATCACAGTGGCTGGAGATGGAGATGATGGAAAAGGTTAAAAACTGCATTGTTTTAAAATAATGGTTCATTTTTTAAAAAGGAGCCTGGATTTTAAATAACTAATATAAGGCAAAAATATGCTCCCTTATTTGTAGATGCCTTTCCAAATGAATTTGGTGAATGCATTCTAACTGTGATTCTATCAAGTATGCAACAAAATTTCTCAGAAATTTAAGGCTTCATAAATGATGGCTTAATAGCTGTAACTTAACATATTGGCAATATTTAAAAATTCAATATTTTATATCCAGAAAAGATAATATTCACAGATATATTACTTTAAAAATTTATTGTCGTGCCGGGCGTGGTGGCGCACGCTTGTAATCCCTGCGCTTGGGAGGCAGAAACACGAGGATCACACAGGTTCAAAGCCAGCCGCACTGGCTTAAGAGACCCTGTTTCCAAAAATAAAAAAGTATAAAATAGGTCTGGGAGTGTAACCGGAGGTAGAAGGGCTTCCAGGAACCCCAGTACCACCAAAAAAAAAAAAAAAAAAAAAAAAAATTATTGTCAATTAAGAAGATAAATTCTTATTTCCTTTTGTCTTTAATGACCAAATGCTAGAATAGATGTCAAGAGCTATCTTATCAACATTTATTTTTATTAGAATCACGGAAAATTTAGCAAATTGGAAATGTGAATTGTTACTATATGATGAGAGTAAAAGTAGAGAAAAGTATGTTTTTAGTATTTTTCTCATTACTACAGTAAACTGAACACTGTTTTATGAAGTTAGACCTGGTCAAATTTCAAGATTTACTGCCATAAAATTAACATTGGTTTTGAAAATAAATCTCCGACTATAATGTATTCTTCAGGAGAAATTTAACATTTTAAGATAGGCTATGATCATAAATTATATTCTCAATTTTCAATAACTGTACAATAATTTTGTGCTCTTAATTTAAAAGTAATTTATCTTCAGATATCTTAGTAGCACATTTAATTTTAAACAATTATACACAGTTTTCATTTAGTGAGCAGGAAGATATCTTGGTCCTAACTAGTCCCTCCTGTTCAAATGATAAGCACTATAAGTAACTGCATTTATTGGTGAAACTGTACTTGCCACACAGTTTGCATTTAAAATAAACTTTCTCAACGTTCATGACCTAAAGAAGAATGTGATCCTGGTGTGGCGGTGGCACACACCTATAAACCCAGCTACTCCAGAGGCTGAGGCAGGAAGATCACAATTTTGAGGCCAGCCTGGGCAACTTAGTGAGAATCCGTCTCAAAGGGTTAGGGAAGTAGCTCAGTGAGAGAGTATGCCTACCAGGTGTGAGGGCCTGGGTTTGATTCTGAGTGCCGTTACCCATCAAAAGTAAAGAAATAAATAAGAAAAATAAAAGAAGAAAATGAAGACTTGTATGACAATGATAAAAAAAATTATTTCCATGCACCCAAACATAAGACTCTTCCCTCAAAGGATGAGAAAGTCTTTTGTCAGAAGTAAAATTTTATAGCAATTTAAAAAATCTGAAATTTACTGAAACTCAAAGGATTTAATGTGTGATGTGTATAATGTACTGAAAAAACAAATTCATAATTCAAGATTTATATACTAATATTCACAATTCATTTTCTTGTAAAGCTAATATTAAAATTTTGAATCCATGAAAGTGATTTCATATATTACATGCATGTTGAAAACTCCTAAGAGAATAAATGTTAGTATTTAAAATACTTTTTCCCTAAGAATATTATAAATGAGAATATAAAATATATTATTTAGTTTTAGGCAAAAGCAAAAGGCTTTTAAAAATTCAGTGTTTACTTTTCTTTAACAATGCCTTTTGTAAAAAGCCTTTTGAAATAGAAACATAATGAACTTAAACATGTTAATTGACTTTGTCCTAAATTAATGCAAAATTGATCAGTGTCTAATGTTTGCTTACAGGAATCCATTTTATTAGGTCAGAAATTACTCTTCAGTTGATACCATCTGTATACCCCCATTTAATACCCCAACCTGTTATATTTCACAAAAAGTAACAAATATATAAAATGGAGACAACTGACATTAATATTTTAAAACCTAAACAAGGTATACTGCATTAAATAGACTTCTCAGCCCTGGTGTTGCCTGACAGATATGTGATGTGCCAGTGGTTATATTATACTCCTCCTCCCAGGCATGTGCCTCCTGCAGAGACAGCAGACTACAGAAGTTGACCCTTACTGAGACCATCTTGTCTCTCTGACAAAGCTCCTTTTTAACTTCTTACTTACTGGTTACTTCCTGTGATGGAGAAAAACTTTAGCTCAGCTTGTGATAATTTCACAGGCCCTGAGGACCCTGACCCTAATAGCCTCAAGGTCAGAAGTCAAGTCTTGTTCTGAAACATCTGTGTGCTTTATATTAAAGTGGAACAAAAGTGGAGAAATATCCACCAGTGTGTGACAAGCAGGACAGGCAAAACAGGACTGGCACATTGGTCATCTGTCAACCTGGCATCTTAAGTTCATTTAAAAAATGGTCCAACATATACTTAAATTCCAAATTCGGGATATAAAAGGTTTTATGAACTCTCTTAAAGACCAAAAAGAAAAGGGAACTTATATTTCACAGAAATCTGAAATTCGATTAACGTTTTAGGCTTTCAGACATTTTAAGCCAAGATAGTTTATGCCTTAAGTAATTTAATAGCTTACAAAGAAAAAAAAATAAGCTATCTATGTCTGTATTTGTGTAGTTATGCATGTGTAGCTGAAGGGGCTGAAAGGAATTATTTGAAAAACAACATCCCAAATATTAAAAGTATATCACATTAATGTGTTAAAGAGCAAACTTAAGACACATCATGTATTTCAAAATAAATAAATTTAGCAGAGTAAAAAGTTCTTGAAAAATAATCCCTAAAAACCAAAATAGATTTAAGAAATATATTATTTATTTACTTATTGATCTTCAAATAGTATAATCTTTTGTAGATGTAGGTCAGCTAAAGTATTCTCAGGTGGCAAGTGTCACCACCTTTAAATCGTGAGAGTGAGCAATGAGGTGTTGGGCAGTTGAAAGGCCGTGGAAACATACTTAACTTCCATGACATACAGAAATATACACCATAGTCTAAAAGCATAAAAATTGAACAAACAATATGGCGCATGCTTTCAATGTCTTTTTAAATCTATTTGGATTTAATTATTAAGTGAACTTTCATCAAACTAATTTTATTATAGCAATGGTAACTTCTTATGAAAAGGATTATGGACATGAAGTCACCAATTCCTCATTAGTGCATTTTTATCATTGCTTATATCACATTGACCACACTGGCACAAGACTGTACTGCATATAATATATACAGAATTTAGAAGTTTTGTTAATTTTTTTTCTATCATGTACATATAATCATAACTCTAGAAATCAGATTTTTTTTTTTTTTTTTTTTTTTGGTGGTACTGGGGGTGGAACCCAGAGGCTTTCTACCTCCGGGCTATACTCCCAGACCTTTTTGTATATTTTATTTGGAAACAGGGTCTCACTAAGTTGCTGAAAGCCTCACTAAGTAGCTGAGGCTGGCTTCGAACCCATGTGATCCTCCTGTCTCAGCCTCCCAAGCGCGGGGATTACAAGCGTGCGTACCACGCCCGGCTAGAAATCAGATTATTTTGAAATGCAAAAATTTTTATAGCCAAGCAATGCATTCATATTAGAAACATATTAACGAAAGCTTTCTGGTTGTTTTAATAACTAATTATATAAATTCTAATC
This sequence comes from Muscardinus avellanarius, assembly GCF_963383645.1. Lineage (NCBI taxonomy): Eukaryota > Metazoa > Chordata > Mammalia > Rodentia > Gliridae > Muscardinus > Muscardinus avellanarius. The sequence goes on from NC_137786.1 coordinate 79,854,682, forward strand.
AAGTACTAAAAAGTAGAGACAAAGTCAGTAAAAAAAAAAAAAAATCAAAATTTTCCCAAATTTGAAAATCTAAAGGGTCTCTTGAAATTTTAAATACTTTCCAGGTAACATACATTTCAATGGTATACATATAAAACAGAAAACATAAATATGAAATGTATAGAAACTGGGACGATACTATAGAAATTAAAATTTAACAGTGATTAAGGAACTAACAAAAAAAATGTTCTGATTAGAATTGAACAGCCTTGTCATCCAAAATAAATAAGTATACTCTTTTCAAACACCACAAAATTATTTACTGAAAATATTTTATTCTATCTTCTATAAAATAAGTTTAATCAATAATAAATTTTTGAAAATGAAATAAAGGGAATAAACATGCAAGGAGGTTGGGAATTTAAGATAGAATTAAATATGCACTTACCAGTTCAACAAAAGCAAGTCCTCCATAGCTGTGAGCAACAAAAAACACATTCTCAGCAGCTGACTGGGCTATGAAGTGGTCCCAAACATAGATTGCATGTTCTTCAGGAGAACCATTTTCCTATGAAGAAACAAATATCAGATATGACTTTACCTAATTATCATCATATTAATCAACAAATTATATGCTTGCATATATAGCATAAGAAATAAGATGGTTATAATGTATTCAAAATAATAACGATACCAAAGAGCTACACTGAAAATTTAAATTAGAGAATAAATTAGCCAATTACTGCTATACTTGTTACTGTAATCTTCTAAAAAAATTTATTTAATATAAACAATTTTTTTGTTTTTGTTTTTTGTTTTGTAGTACTGAGGATTGAATCCAGGGACATCCTACCTCTGAGCTATACCCCAGCCTTATGTTCTATTCTTTATTTTGAAACACTGTCTCATTAAGTTGTAGAGGGCCTCACTAGGTAGCTGAGACTGGTTGAGAACTTGGGATCTTCTTGTCTCAGCTTCCCAAGTACTGGAATTAAAAGCATGTGCCACCATGCCCAGCAAGATAAACAATTTTTAAGGGAAAGAATTTAGGTGTAAATTAGATATTAAAATATATCTAACTACATTAGCATAAAGTCATAGCAGAAAGTTAATAGTGGTCTTAATGATAAAACAATATAATAGAAAAACTTAGCTACATTCCTATAATTATATCTGAAAACTTTAGTTTTATTTACATATCTAACTTGTTGATTTGTGATATTTTAAATTTTTCTAAGCTGAAAATAAGAAAATAAATGAATATATTCTATGTAATTTATTAAAATACATATGCCTTTTTTATAAAACATTTTCTATATATAAAATATATATAAATATATAAATATATAAATATATACACATACATTTTATTACTAGAACTGGAAGAAACCTACATCTCTCCTAGCTTGCTAAATCCTAATAAATGTACATGTATATATATATATATATATATATATATATATATATATATATATATACACACATATATATGTATATATTATTGTGTTCCTGTATTTCTATAGCTGATAGGTATTATGGTTAAAGCCAAAATGTGATAAAATGTGATAATGTGAAAAAAGGTAAATAATACTGATCAAAATATAAACTGCTAAAAACTAAACAGTCATATAAATGTTTTCTACAAATGTTTTCTGAGGTACTTTAATACTAAAATATTAATTTCCTAAGAATGTCATATTAAGAAACTAGCAGCATTTATTACCACTCTTTTAAAAATTGTTTAATTTGCCTCTTACTACATGTATGTACAATACTATAGCCCTGGCTTCACCCTACGGGGAAGACAAATATATATGGTACTTCTGGCTTTCTGGTTTTATCTCATTACCATGAGGAGCTTATAATAAAGGCTTAGGGAGGACTAGTCTCAAGACCCTTCTCTAGCCTCCATAGAAAAATAAGAATGTAAGGGAAGGTACAGAAAAAAAAAGCAGACCAAACAATGCCATGTGCATATATAAAAGTATTGCTATGAATCTTCCTATCATGCATAATTACAGTGTCCCAAAACCTAAGAGAAAAAATGTTATATATTATACAACCAAGATGACTTGCATTTTCCACCTTAGAAATTTTATAGTAACTTTATTGTTCTATGATGTCTATCTCTGTCCTGGATTTCTTTCCACAGCCCAAAAGCCAGCTGCTTACTGGCCTTTTTGGATGTTCTGTAGATACTTAAATATTGTACTAAAACGTGCCACTATGCTCCTCATGGCCAACTGCACAGTGAGCATCATCCTTTACAAATTCCGCATATAACAAACTACTGAAATCTTGTTAATCTTCCTCCAATTACTCTGTGTGTGTGTGTGTGTGTGTGTGTGTGTGTGTGTGTGTGTGTGTGTTTTACTGGGGATTAAGCCCAGGAGCATTCTACCTTCCAGCCACACCCCTAGTCTTATTTATTTTTATTTTGAAACAGGGTCTCGCTAGGTTGATGAAAGTCTCACTAGTTGCTGAAGCTATCCTTCAACTTACAATCCTTCAGTCTCAGCCTCCTAAGTGCTGGGATTGCAAACCTGCACCATCACACCAGTCTCCAACTATCTTTTAAATCTGTCCACTTCTCTCATTTCCTCTGGCTTAGCTGAAATCACCATAATTTCACAAGTGGATGACTGCAACCATCTCCTCCCAGTTTCCTTGCTTTTAGGAATGCCTATTTACCTGCTCTAATTATGTAGAAAGCATTCTTTTTTTTTTCAAATTCCTTTTCAAATATGCAGGTATTAACAGGTTGCCAAGCCAGTCACTCTTGCTTAGAACCCTCAAAAGTTTTCTCAGTGCCTTCAGGATGAAATACCTGTCAAATTCCTCAATATGACATTCAAGGCACTTCATTGTCTGGTATTCATCTATCTCCTGAACTGTGTCTCTCACTATTGCCCTGAAAAAAGGCTTGACCCAAAAGACACCCTTTACCTTCAAAAAGATCTCAGAGAACACTTTCTGTGTTTCATCTGTAGGGAGCAACGTGCAGTACCCTAATTGTGCCACACATTGCTAGTGTCTGGACTATCTCTTTTGGCTGAAAAGTGACCCTTGAGCTCTGCCTTCAGTTCACCTACCACCTTCACTTATCTGCATAATTTCCATTTGTCTTCAGTACTCAAATGAGATACTACCTCCTCTGGGAAGTCGTCCTTATCACTGCCAGGGCTAATGCCATTCTCGAAGGGTATCTTGTGCATGCTTCCCATTACTGCACTGAAGGATCTATATTGGAATCACTTGCTAGAGTATCAAATTCTTGAGGCCAAATACCTTTGTCTTCTTTCTCATTAAATCTTAGTGTAACAAAAGAAAATTAGAAATCCAACATTTATCTTCAGGTTGATTGCCTACAGCCTTGTAGGAATATATTTAACATATATATATATATATATATATATATATATATATATATATATATATATATATATGTGTGTGTGTGTGTGTGTGTGTGTGTGTGTGTGTGTGTGTGTGTGTATTTTTGTTTGTTTGTTTGTTTGTTTTGTTTTGTTTTGTTTTGGTGGTACTGAGGATAGAACCAGGGGCCTTCTACCTCTGGGCTACACTCTCTGACCTATTTTATATTTTATTTGGAAACAGGGTCTCTTAAACCAGCAAGGCTGGCTTCGAACCTGTGTGATCCTCCTGTCTCTGCCTCCCAAGCACAGGGATTACAAGCATGTGCCACCATGCCCAGCTATTTAACATATTTCTGTGGCTATACCTAGAGTGACCATAAAATGTTTTGTACAAATATTAGAGAATACAAAAAGTTCTTATCAGTAATTGTACTGGGAGAACAGGTCTAAATTGGTACCATCTAAAGAAACCTGGATACCTGGATATCCTAATTATATCTTATAAGCTGATGTTTTTGTCATGACTATGCTGCAGTTCAAAATCTGCTTAACTCTATTTTTGTTTAACTTTCTTGCATGTGTGGATCCCAGCAAAACTCCCCACCAAACTTTCTGAATGCAAATTTCCATTTCAAAGTCTTCTAATCTGGGAAACCTAACCTAAGAAACTATCTTAGGCTTCCTGGAAAACAGTGTTAAAAAGTTAACAGAAGGTTAGCCTCTCATGCAGAAGGGAAAAAGGTTTAACTAACCCTTAACTTAAAAAAATCATTCTTTTTTCTTTTTGGTACTAGGGATTTTTTTCTATCTCTGAGTTTCATCTCCAGCCATATTTTACATATTTTTTAATTTTTGAAACACACTCTTGCTAAATTGCTAAAGCTAGCCTTGAACCTATGACTCTCCTGTCTCAGCCTCCCAAGTACTGGGGAGGCATTAGAGGCATACACCACCATGCCCAGCTTCACAACAATTTGTAAGAAATATATGGAAAGTATTATAACTATTTACCTGTATTATTATTATTATGTCATGTTTAAAACTACTGCAAAACCTTGTTGGTTCATTGTTACCTGCTGGTTCTATGATAAGTCTTGGTAGTATCAAATCCTATGCCACTTCATTGTTTTTCTTTTATTTTTTTTTTCAAATCTATGAGATCATTTCTTCTTCCTTTTAGAATATAAGTAACTTGAGGACAGACTATTTTTTGGGAGTCAAACCATAAACATAAGGCATGCTATAGGCACTCAATAAATAATTAACAATGTTCATTCTGTTGATAATCATTATGGGAACAAAATATTATGAAGTGCTTTTTAAAAATCAAGACAAAGAAATATTTAAAAGCCATTCCATGAATTTAGCCTCTTCTAATCTGAAATATGGAAAAGACTATGTTAAATGATGTTCATCACTATTTCATATATAGTAGCAAAAATTTGAATGAAATGTAAATATTCAATAATGGGAAATATTTAAATAATTTACCATTTATCTGTCTAAGGAAATAGTATGTAGCTATGTAATGAATTTAAAATGCAATACATGGCCAGATGGGGTGGTGCACACTTGTAATCCCAGCGTGTGGGAGGCTGAGACAGGAAGATCACAGTTTGAGGCCAGCCTCAGCTACTACTTAGTGAGGCCCTTTGCAATTCAGTGAGACCTTGTCTCAAAGAATAAAAAATAAGGGGGTGTAACTCGGAGGTAGAATGCTCCTGGATTCCATCCCCAGTATTGCAAAAAAAAAAAAAAAAAGTAATACATGCAGCTCATCTAGTTTTATATGTAATATAATTTTTACTATATAAATAGCTTTAAAAATACATTTCAAAAGAAGGAAACAAAACTATTAAGAGCAGCTATGGTAAGATTATGAGTTCTCCTTTTGACTACTTTATACCTTGCTGACAATTCAAACTTTCTTCAAAGTGCATGCATTTTATAAAAGAAAATGTAAACAACCGAAAAGTCAGAAATAGCACCCAGTGGTTATTGATGACCTCTCAGGGGTAACCAGCATTTGAGCATATTTGAAAAGACTTTACTGTCTGGTCTGGGCCTACTACATATTTACAAGCAGCAAATGAGAACTGTTTCAAAAGGGTTAGAGTAAGAAGTGGTAACTGAGAGTTTGACAGTAACTGAAGAAACAGGAAAAACTACAAAAACAAAACAAAACCCTGAAGAGCACCCATCATCCAAGAGTACTAGCACTGTCACTGGCAGGGTAGGGGAGGTAAGGGCAATACTGTGTCTAGAGCACAGTCACTGCCAGGAACAGCACAGTGCTGACCCTCAGTCATCTGCAGAAGGGTAATCACACTACGTGAACTCTACTCTTGAAGGGCTAGTGACACACGAGAAATATTTTAATTCAAAATGTTATTTTTGAAAAAAAAAGGTGATAAAGCAGATCAACTTTAGCTACAAGAATGGCTTGGCTTTTTTTATTTGACTGCTTCCCAAAGCTGTCACCAAATTAAAACGTTTTACTATTTACAGTGTTTTAGGACTTATCAGGTTCTACCAAATACTTGCGGCCTTCTCTGGCACTTAAAGGTTAAAGTTAATAAACTGAGATTAGTTTCCAATATATACTTCTGGAATACTACATTTATTAATTTTACAAACTAAAATCTCAACTTTATAAATAAAGTGATGTGATATCGAGGCAAATTTGTGTCATTCCAGTCCATGGCTCACATTGTGTCCATAGTCATTATATATTTATAAGCCATAAGCCAGAGCTTATATATTACCAACAGTATATTTTGAGAATAAACAGATTTCATTAAGAAAGACTTCCTAATACCCTTCAATTACAGAAATGCAAACATACTAAATCTACCCTACAGGTTCCTCCATGAATTTCACATTAGAGTGCGTGTTGTATTGAGTAACTTGATTCAAGGTAGATGATTTGAGAGTATGTAAATGTATGAAGTTCCTGAAAAGACGAGAAGTGAATCCATTAATTAGAGCTTGCTGGTGGCAGAATCCATAGGACATTTACACTGTGGAATTCTGTTGCATTCAGAGGACAGGCTGAATTTCCTGGTGTACTCTTGCCATCATTAATTGTTAAATGCCACACAGAAGTGATGCAGTAACCAAAGCCTTATCAACTACGCCAGATTCCACCACCTAGGAACTGCAAGGTCTGCATTTATGATGGACTACCTGAGCTGATAACACATGGAATTATCTAAACAACATTTGCATATTTGTGTAATTATTTTCTAAGGTTAATTAGCTCCTGTAATGCATTTCGCCCTTTGAGACTGCTTACAGTGACAGGTTCACATATTTTCTGAACCACTGCCAAATTTGACAGATTTTTCTTCAGCTAACCTGTTGCTACAAAGACAGAAAAATGAGCTCTCCCATAATATACACTTTAAACTTATAACTGACTTAAGTAGATGAAAAATTTAGTGGATTTAAATATTTTTGAAACGTCCAATTTTAAAGTCAAAACTTCAAGATAGGTTTTACTTCAAATGAATGTGATTATATTAGCAAGCATATCTAGTAACAAAATTTTTATAGGAACAATCAAACACACCATTTGTGACATCAAACTAGCACATACCTAAGTCATGAATTTCAGTTATGCCACATATAAATATGTCTATAAATAAAAGCCAGGCATGGTAGTGTATACCTACAGTCCTAGCTACTAAGGAAGCTGGTGGGAGGATCACATGAGCCTAGAAGTTTGGGATCAGACTGAGCCATGAGGAAAGATGTAGGACTTCATCACTAAAGCAAAACAGATAAACACCCAGACTAAAAATAAATAAAAAATAAATATATGTTCATATGGGTTATGTGCGTATGCTCACGCATTCACCCCTTAACCCCTAGCAGTTACTACTTACTACGAGTTACTATCCTTACTATTGCCTCTGGTTTACTATTTACATTGGAGATACTAACTGAAGAAAGACCACTAATATAAAATATATACTTGTTTTTAAAATTTACAAAACAGAGTTATCTCTTCTAAAATCCTAAGGCTTTCTTTTAAGAAAAATATGACTTAATCCAAATGGAAGGCAGATATTCAAGTCAGATAAATTTTAGAGGTTGCAGAAATATAAGTCATCATTTTGTATCCAGCGAATCAACAAATATGAGATGAAAGGACATTTTTATTTTTAGCAACAAGCAAATAGGGTATCCTTCCAAAAGAAATGAAACACAAATATCCTATGACCAAGGGACACATACAAAGAAAATTATACACTTTAGCTTTAAGATTTAAACTTTTGGATGATTCTGTGATTTAACTCCTTTGTACATTAACAGAGTGTAAACTATGCATTAATGTACAATAAAACTCTAAGAAAAGATATATGTAAGATATATTTTATTTATTTATTTATTTATTTATTTATTTATTTATTTATTATGGTACTAGGGAGGAAACCCCGGGGCATTCTACCTCCGAGCTATACCCCCACACCTATTTTTTATCCTTTATTTTGAAATAGGGTCTCACTGAGTAGCAAAAGGGCCTAAGTGGCTGAGGCTATCCTCGAACTGTGATCCTCCTGTCTCAACCTCCCAAATGCTGGGATTACAAGTATGCACCACTATGCTCGGAATGTGTAAGATATATTTTATAATGTCACATAAGATATAATTTTTTTATCCAATTAAATAATGTGGGTTGAAAATTTAACTCAATTTTGGTCAATTTTATTTTATTTTTATTTTTTTGGCGGGTCTTGGGGATGGAACCCAGAGGCATTTGACCTCCGAACTACACCCTCTGCCCAATTTTTTATTCTTTATTTTGAAACCGGGTCTCACTGAGTTGCAGAGGGCCTCACTAAGCAGCTGAGGCTGTCCACAAACCATGATCCTCTGGTCTCAGCCTCCCGAATGCTGGGATTACAAGCGTGTGCCACCATGCCCGGCTCTAATTTTGGCCAATTTTAAATGTGTGAACTTTAACGAAATATATTTATATTTAGAGATATAAAGGAATAAGAATACTGATGGGCATATAAAATTAATGGCATAGTGTGTATATAATAAAAATGTATTAAAAACAAAGGACCATCATTTGGTCTCTAATTATAAAATTGAACCATATGAAAGTATCAATTTTTATTTTTTTAAATGGCAATTTCATAAGATTCAACCTTAAATTAATAAAATACTCAAAAGAATCTATAAGTTAGGTGTGCCTTAAAGCTACTGATTTTTTTCCTACTTTTTAGGTGTCAAGATATTATTGACAGTAATCAATCTTATTTTTTAATTGTGTAATTTATGTTATTTTTTTTGGTACAGGGGATGAAACCCAGGGGCAATCTACTTCTGAGCTACACCCTCAGCCCTATTTTTTATTCTTTATTTTGAAACAGCGCCTACTGAGTTGCAGAGGGCCTCACTAAGTAGCTAGGGCTGGTCGCAAACTGTGAATTTCCTGTCTCAGCCTCCTGAATGCAGGGATTACAAGTGTGCATCACCATGCCTGGCTTAGCTGTAATCTTAATTACTTTATATAGCCATTGATATTAAAAGGTATTTATAATCTTTCTTTGTATGTAGGCATAACCAGTGTTGCCACATTTAAATGTTGTTTATGTAGATCTCATACAATGTCACCCATTAACATGAAAAAAGACCCTCCCTGTGAAACAGAGTTTATTTTCTGAGAGTTCAATGTGATATTCTCTTCCTTGACTAGCTTCTCTCTCACATTATAAGAGAAAAACTTGAACCTAATTGGAAGCTTATTATTAATTTTCTTCCATTTACACATCTACAGCAAAGAAGAAGGCTATGTGAAAAACCTAGACACAAAGTCTATGGACAATATGATTCAACTGACAGGAAATTCTAGAAAAGCTGAAACTATGGAGTTAGAATGCAACTTCGGTGTCAGCAAGATCAGGATATGGAAGGAAAGACCTTGTTTTAAATAAAAGATAAAATAGGGCTGGGGGTGTAGCTCAGAGGTTGAATGTCCCTGGGTTCAATCCCCAGTACTGTACACGTGCGCATGTACACACACACACACACACAAATGTTGCATAAGAGACACTATTATTTTAATTGAACAAAAAAGTAAAAATTATACAGAAAAATCTCTTTGGTGGAGTCATTTGATCATTTTCTTCATGAATAATGAGTCAATTTAGGCCTTGTTTTCCTCCTAGGTATTATATAAAAATTCTTTCTTTTAAACTGCAGGAAAATCTGAGGTAAATAATGGCTTGAAAATGACTTATGTGTATTCACTGAATAAAAAATATATACTCAATATATTCATTGCATTTTCTTCTTCAGAACCCACTAAAAATGGTTTTATTAAGTTTTGAAGTACCTTTTTAGCTGGGCGTGGTGGCACATGCTTGTAGCCCTAGCATTTGGGAGGCTGAGACAGAAGAATTGTGGTTCAGAGACAGCCTCAGCTACTACTTTGTAAGACCCTTTGCAACTCAGTGAGACCCTGTTTCAAAATAAAGAATAAAAAATAGGTCTGGGGGTGTAGCTCAGAGATAGAATGCCCCTATGTTCCATCCCTAATACACACACACACACACACACACACACACACACACACACACACACACTTTTTTGTGGTACTGGGGATTGAAACCAGGGGCATTACCTCTGAGCTAAACTTCTAGCCCTATTTTTATTTTTTTTTAATTTTGAAGCAGTGTCTCACTGGGTGGCTGAGGCTGTCCTGGAGAGCCTGGGATCCTCTTGTCTCGCTTCCCATATACTGGGATTACAGGCATGTGCCTCCATGCTTGGCCAGATTTAAAACATCTTAATAGGCTTAATATGACAAATGGTCATGCACACTTAAAGCAACAAATAATTTGGTTCTGGAAACCCTATGGAAGTATCATTTCTACTAAAATACACTTAAAATTAAACAATGTGATATTTAACTTTGTTGCTAATATTTACTAATTCATGCTTTTACTTATTTATGAATATAAACCATCAGTTATGTTTCTGGTGTTCATTAATAAACTGAGTAAGTTAAAGTAAAAAAAAATAAATAGGGTCTCAGTTGGAGAGGGCCTTGCTAAATTGCTAAGGCTTTCTGTGAACCTGTGATTCTTCTGTCTCAGCCTCCCAAGTACTGGGATTACAGGTATATGCCACCATGCCTAGTTCATTTAGCTTATCTTTTATTAGTTTTCACCTAATAATGGCAATATTTTTCTTTTCCTACTCAACTAGGCTTATACCTACTGCTCAATATTTCCAGTTAAACAAAATATTATTTAAATATATATATATATATATATATATATATATATATATATATATATACTCACAGGTTCCAGGAGTTATGATATAGTTATGTTTGGAGACCACTATTCTGCCTACAACAAACACCTAGCAAGAACACTTAGATGTAACCCTAAAACATTACTACAATTGCTCTTAGAAGCTTGAAAAAGTAATGACCTATACTACACAAAGATCTTTGTATCATATGTTACCCACTAGAGAGTATCCATCACAGAAGAGACAGCAAAAAGGCAAGACAGAATGACTCAGCTAGCTGACATGAGTTGAATTCTGTCGCTGTCTGCCTTAAGTGCAGGCACAATCAATGCATAACAAGAGACCTCACAGTGGCAAGATGAGGCTCAGCCCAGACCCAGGAGCAAGCACACATCTTATTCACCAAAGTGGATCTGCTGCCATTTATTGAACTCTACAGTAGAGTGGGAGTCAGAAGAAGCACTTCTGGAATGTGTGTGTGTGTGTGTGTGTGTGTGTGTGTGTGTGTGTGTGTGTGTTGGGAGGAGGTAAATTTAGAAGACTGTTTTATAACACTAATGGTAACATATGACAGCAAACTGAAGCTATGCTAAGCATTCCTTTTTTTTTAATTTTTTTATTGGTGCACTGTATTCATACATCATATGTTAAGCATTCCTGAAAGCTTAATAATGGATATTCTCTAGGCAAAATGGTAAGAAACTAAATATACCTTATATCACCTATATCTGATTCAGAAGCTACAATTACAACATAGAAAAAAATTCCTAATGTTGAACCTGGGTCATTAAGAAAGGGTCAAATATTTTCAGTATGCCTACTTAAGGAAGTAAGGCATAACTTAGCACATTTTCCCAGAAATATTAAGGATGGAGGGCAGAAAGTAATCCTTAGGAAACAGTGCCCTGGAAACCTGGGGCTTTTGTGTAGTCAGGAAAATTGTTAGGCATCAGTGAACCAAACAGAAATTTGGTGGTATTTTTGCTTTACAAGACACATGTTAACCAGATGCATTGTCTACAATTACTCTGTGAAAGTGGAAATAAGTTTTTTCAAAAAATTAATAGTTTTAAAATGATAGGAAGGTCATTTACAATTGCAAGACAAAATATCTGCACACACACATACAACTTCTATTCGCATCTGATTGCACCATTCAACTTGCTTTATGACCTACCCTCTTATGTACTTGGAATCTGCATTTATACAATGGAGGTTAACCTAGCAGGTTTCTAATTTTTTTCCAATAAAGCAAAGCTTTAGAAACAAAGAAAACAAGAGTTGTTATTCTACAGGGAGGATGGACAGATGCAGAATATGCCTGGTAAGGGTGTATTCATTTCGAGTCACTCCCCCCATGCCATTTTGGCATGGGGCTGTATTTCTATTTTCTGTATTTTTATCTTTCTAATAAACTTCTTTAAATCTTCACAAAAAAAGAAGAAGCTTGGTAAATGGCACATAATAACTGATTTCATAGAGACACATCACAAAGATGTAATTATTTATGTTCTTAGAAAAATTGTCATAAATCATCTTCCTAAATCCTTGAAAAAACTTACAGAAACTATAATATTTGGTCAAGGTAGAACTTTGAGAATTCATTATTAGAAGTGTGTTCCATTTTAAAGATTTTTACATCTGGATGTTGAATGTTGGTTAGCAATTGGTAACTGTAAATTTTTGCCAACAGATTTGAATTACAAATAATTTTCCACAAATGGTCAGATTTTGAGGAATAAGACTACTGGGGTGAAAGTTTCATGTATTTTTCATCTTAATAAGTATTATTAGATTGCCTTCTCACATATCTACCAAACTGTGACAGGAATCTTCTTTAAATCAGTCAAAAGAAGGTATTATACTCATACTTTTATAAATGAATAGTTGTAAATATTAGTGTCTTCATTTGCACTTCCTTGTTGTTATTTATTATAATGAAACCAGTGTTTAGCACACTGAGCTTTTTCATGAATTTGTATATAAGTGTAAACTCTGTTTACTGAGGTAATTTACCTTAAAAATTTCATGTTGTTCTAATGCAGTGTGCATTAAGTTTTAATAAAAAGTAGGCATTTTAGAATGTTGAGAGTCTAAGAAAATATTTTACATATTGCAAATCAAGCAATATATAGCAGTCCTGATTTTAATTTTTTTTTTTTTTTTTTTGGTGGTACTGGGTGGGGGTGGAACCCAGAGGCTTTCTACCTCTGGGCTATACTCCCAGACCTATTTTATACTTTATTTGGAAACAAGGTCTCACTAAGTAGCTGAGGCTGGCTTCAAACCTGCGTGATCCTCCTGTCTCAGCCTCCCAAGTGCTAGGATTACAAGCATGCGCCACCATGCCCAGCTAGTCCTGATTTAATTTAATGTATTTATTTATTATGTGGTACTGGGGATTGAACCCAGAGGTGTTCTACCACTGAACTACATCCCTGCCTGTTTGTTTGTTTGTTTATTTATTTACTTATTTATAATCTTGAAGCAATGTCTAAGTTACTGCACTGGCCTTAAACAGCTCACTGGTTTCAAAACTGTGATCCTCCTATTTTAGCCTCTCAAGTACTGGGATTAAAGCCTGTACCACTGTGCCAGCAGCAGTTCTGATTTTAGAATAAGGGCACACTAAGTGTTTCTTTCATTGTTCATCAGAAAGTGAAAACACAGAGAACTATTTTACTATGCTATTTTAAAAAATAGCCCAGGGAAGAAAACATTTTCTAATTTATGTAATAAGAAAAATATGAGAAAAATAATATGTACTTTGAAATATTGAACACACTGAATAAGTTAAAATAAAAAATTTTCAAAACAAAATTAAGGGCAGGGACTATATCTTACCATTATTAGATATTATAAGAATAATGGCAGCTAAGATTTTTTAGGTAGTTACTATTTACTAGCTTCTTGATCAAGCACTTCACATATATCAACTGATTCACTGAAACTTTGCAAACTACTGAGGCAGGTGGTAATATAGTTCTTATTGTATGGATGAAGCAAAGGGAGGTTGAGAAGCTTGCTCAATGTCAAAGCAGCTAAGTGGTATAATTTACGATTAGAACTCAGGAAGACTAAATTGAAAATCCTTCATCTCCTGTGGTAACTTTCTGTCTTATCTTTCCTCCACAAGGACTAGCACAAGGACCTAAATTTTTTTTAATTGGTGCATTATAGTATCATATCATAATGTAGATCATGTTGACAACGGCATATGTTCACACAGTACTTGGTACCCCCCTCTCCCCTCCCCATTTCCCTCCCTCCCAATACTGAGTGTCCAGGTTAACAATGTTATATTTGCATGTATATACATAGTTCCAGGTAGCATTTCCATTAATGAACTTCAGCCTTCATCTTCCCTTGCCCTTCCTCTCTGGCTCCACTGAGGGTCTCCAATCAGAGTGGCAAGCATAAAGAAGTCAAATGACAATAAGTGTTGGCGAGGATGTGGGGAAATGGGAACTCTTCTACACTGTTGGTGGGAGTGCAAACTAGTATAGCCACTATGGAGATCAGTGTGAAGATTCCTTAGAAAACAGAATGGATCTACCATACGATCAGGCTATACCACTACTGGATATGTTTTCTCTAATTATGATCAAGCTAGGGGGTATTTGGGATACCAGAGGGACTCCAGATAAAGGACCTATAGTTTTAACTTGTACTAAATACTTTGTTTAGAAGTGTAATTTAATCAAATAACACTGTTTAGAGATATAAAGTTACCAACACCAATCTCAATGGGTGAGGAGGGAGCATGGTGGGAAACAGAGAAACATTGAATGCTGTGTGCATAGGTGTTCCTATCACTCTGAACCTCATTATAATGTACAATTACAATGCATCAATAAAAGTACATTTAAAAATTACACCCCAAGGAAATTTAATTTAAAACAGTCTCAAGACTTTTCTAAAAGAATTATAGGCCATTCATTTGACTTCTATTAGAATTCATCAAAACTAGCCAGGATGGTGGTGCACTCTTGTAAATCCCCGTGCTTGGCAGGTGGAGACCGGAGGATCACGCAGGTTCGAAGTCAGCCTCACTGGCTTAAGAGACCCTGTTTCCAAATAAAAATATAAAATAGGTCTGGGAGTATAGCCTGGAGAAGGGTTCCAACCCCAGTATCACACACACACACACACAAAAAAAAAAAAAAAAAAAAAAAAAACTAAAACTAAATGCAGGTTCAGGGACTTTAGCAACTTAGCAAGACTCTCAGAAAATAGCAAGACCCTGTTTCAAAAATAAAAAGGCTAGGGTATAGCTCTGAGATAGAATGTCTCTGTGTTCAACCTCTAGTGCATAAAACCAAACAACAACAACAACAACAGAGATGGACTACTATACCCAATAAATAAATTCTAGAACTTCTACCTTTCTTCCCTCTTTAGGGCTGAATACACTTTTTTTTGTAGAATAATTACTTATTTGAGATTAAATTCACAAATAAGGATTCTGAAGATTGGAAGTATACTATACAATAAAATGTGACTAAGTATCAGATTACTACTACATAAAATATTTTATTTTTATTCTTTTTAAAATAAGGTATTTTTAATTGCAAAGACGAATGATTTAAAAAACACAAAAAATCTTGTAGTCATTTTAGCAAACCAGGCAATCTCAATTTTAGGATAACAGAACAAAAGGCTTCAAAAAATTCTCATATGCTATAAAGACTGTCAGAAGTTGACTATCACACAGTGACCTTGCTGGCGCCTAACTCACCTAATAGTATTTGGAAGTGCATTGTTTCAAATCAATAACTAATTAACAAAGTACAAAAGAAGTTGCACTGTTTCCTTAGCTCCTTGTTAAAAATGGCTTTTGGCAGCACATGGGCAGAAAGGTCGCTTTTATGACATCTCCAGGAGCCTTTCAACACCCTGCCTCTGTCAGATTAAATTACTTTTAGCAATTAATTGTCCTAAGTTAAAACAGAAGCACATTTGTTACAGCAGGTTGTCATAATGACATGGTGAGTAGTTGTTTTGATATGAATTTCTTTTGCTGACCTTCTATCATATCTTAATTTTTGTGGTTGACCTAACTGGAAGATTGGGAGCACATCTTAGCTCAAAAAGCAAAGACCAAACCTTGGGGGTCCTGGGATAAGACACCAACAAATAATCGGAAAAAAAAATCCACAGATACTTTCAGAAGCAGAGTTTATAAAAAAGAAAATGTAATTTAAAAGTTAAATTTAAAACAAAAATTATTTATTTATTTATTTATTTATTTATTTATTTTGGTGGTACTGGGGTTCCTGGAAGCCCTTCTACCTCTGGCTATACGCCCACAGGCTACACTCCCAGACCTATTTTTATACATTTTTATGTGGAAACAGGGTCTCTTAAGCCAGCACGGCTGGCTTCGAACCTGCGCAATCCTCCTGTCTCCGCCTCCCAAGCGCGGGGATTAAAAGCGTGCGCCACCACGCCTGGCCTTAAAACAAAATTCTTAATGAATAGAAAAATACAGAATGTAAAAACAAAATATTCTATTGATTTCATTGACACGAATTTATAGGACCATTATCACACTGTACAAAAGTTAAACAGTTAGAAATAGTATGCTATAAGGAAGTATTATATAAATTAAAAATGTAAATCTGAAGTAGACTATATATATATATTTATATATATATACACATACATATAATATATGGAATCTTCTCTGGTGAATATACTGTATAAACCTGTATAACTTTATAAAAAAGTTACCAATAATAATTCTTTACCAAATCATTTTCTTTATAAATCTAAATTTGAATAGAACTGAAAAAAAACCAACTATGAACCTACCACCTACTTGAGGAATATAATACTTTGGTGAATCTAGTAATAGGTTGGATAGTATGTTTAACAGTGAATGACATATGCAAATTTTTGTCCCAAAGGTAAAATATTTTTACAGTTGATTTTTCTTCATATTGCTATAAATCTGCTATATCCTTAAGCTATTTCAAAATTTATGAGAATTCATAGAGGATAAAAAATGCTGGGTGAAAACTAGGCCAGCTCAAAAGGACAAGGAAAAAGAAAAGGGGAGAGATTTTCAAGAAATTCTAAACCTATGAAAACAGTGATAACAACAGCTATCTGTCATTTTTGAAGTGCTTACTGTGTATTTGATATTGTGCTAAATGCTTAATATGCTCTAATTCAGTTAATCCTCATGATACCCTGGGCAGTTGCTACTATTATTATCTTCTTTTTGCAGATAAGAGGACTGACACTTGAGGCAGCTAAGTCATTTGCCCAACATAACACAGCTACTGAAGTCTTGTTAACTCTAGACATTACCATCTCAAATTATATTTAAAGCAATTCTTAGATACATATCCATATATGTATGCTTATGTGCATGTATGAGGCATGTATATACATCTAAGAACAAATAATGGTATCATGAAGACAGAATTTGGGCCTAATACATGGTTTTGCCTGGAAATTTGGCCTTTAATTCTTCTAATTTACAGTGTGCATTGAGGAAAAGACCAGAACCAATGGCCAAGATTTGTATCTGGAGAACAGGAGGCCTACAACTAGAGTTTGCTGTGTTGTTAGAAGAGGCCACAAGGATACTGAGAAAGAAGTGTGTGTGTGTGTGTGTGTATTAGGGGTAGGGAGTAGCTGATGTCCTGATAGATCTAATGGGTCCCTTACCACAACCAGGTGGACACTTGAGGGCCAGAGAAGCTTGCTCTTCTTCCTCAGAGAATGTTACTGAGTCTTTGGCTCAACAGGGTTACCTGTGAGCAGTTAGGTTTTTTTTTTACATTCTTTATTTTCATTAAATAAACTTGGTGATATCTCTCTGCAAATCACCACCAAACTGTGACCACCATGTTCTAGAAATACAAATTTAGATTATTATTAATTGTAAATATGCTATAAAGCAGAAATGGCAAGATTAAGGCCATATAGATTTCATATTCAGGGTTGATGCTGACATTTTTTTCAGAACTAGTGGTACTTGTGGCTATAATTTTTACAGCAAAATATTCAAAACAAAATCAGCAAAGGGAAAAAAGTTGCATAGGACCAAACCAGAGGAGATCAGGCCAAAAGCTTTTAAGACACTCTTCCCTGTGGAGTCCTACAGTATATGACTACATCTCTAGCAACAAACTGTGACAACACATGTGAAATGGTGGGGTCTTCTGGAAGTCATCTCATGGGTGAATCAGCACTTTCTAAGATTCCAGACTTGCAGGGAAAACAGAATATTTGTCATAGGACATATTGTTTGCATAAAAAGGTTAGGTCCAGTGAGCCACTCTTAGCAGGTGAGTGTGCTAAGTTCCTCCTGAAATCCAAGTTTTAAGATGCCAGCCAAATCATGTTTGTAGGTAGGCTTTTCTAGGCCTAGAAAAAGGCATGCTCAGTTCACTCCGGGATTCTCATAATAATCTAATGGGGTTGACAGGTCCCAGGAGATACTTGTACTCCTTTCTCTTCTTTAGCCTTCATCTAATCAAATGGCGTATAATGCCATTGGCCATGCTAACACTGAATTTTGAAAATAAAAACCTAAGTAGTTCTAAAATCCATCATCTATTTCAATTGACTAGAAAGAAAAATTAATAAGCAGTTATTCACTGGAAGTAATAGTGTAAAAAGACTAGGAATGAGAATCAAAAGACAAATAATTGTTATAGTTGCTGATAGCAAATGCAGAATTATTATTCTAGAAAAAGAAACATTATCATGTAAATACTATAATCTCTATAACATAACATGCTGATAAATATAAAGATAAGGGAAAGCCAGAAAAAGAGAAGACCCAAAAGAGATTATGGTTGTTGTTGTTGGTGTAATAGAGCTACAATTCTAACTTTAATTTGGTGTGTGAGGAAGAAAGAAAAGCAGGACTGCTGTGATGGTGAGGGATAGTCAGATACTATATGTGCCGTAAACCCTCAATAGTTACATTAGAATGTCATTGGCAAGTATGGATGCATATTTGAAATAAACAGAGTAATACTTAGGAATAAAGGTGTGAGGGTATAGGATTTCACTCTAAGTTAAAAGTAGCACTATAACTTTAAGAAATTTTAAAGATCTATCCATACAATAAATATAGAAAAAAATTTCTATAAGTACAAACACGTAAAATATCATTGAAGAAATAAAATTCCTCAATAAAATCAGAATCAGGAAAATTATTACTTTGGAAAAAAATGAAATCAGATTTATACCTCATTCCAAACATAAAAATCAGCTACACACAGAATATCAACTAAATGTGAAAGGAAATCTCTAAAGCACATGAAAGAAAATAGGAGAATGTATCCATGCCTTGGAGTACAAAAGAATTTTTTGTTTTGTTTTGTTTTTTGGTGGTACTGGGGTTCCTGGAAACCCTTCTACCTCTGGGTTACACTCCCAGACCTATTCTATATTTTTATTTGGAAACAGGGTCTCTTAAGCCAGCGAGGCTGGCTTCGAACCTGCGTGATCCTTTTGTCTCCACCTCCCAAGCGCAGGGATTACAAGCGTGCGCCACCATGCCCAGCACAAAAGAATTTTTAAAATAAGACATTAAAGAATAAACCAAGCCGGGTGTGGTGGCGCACGCTTGTAATCCCCGCGCTTGGGAGGCAGAGACAGGAGGATTGCACAGGTTCGAAGCCAGCCGCGCGTGCTGGCTTAGGAGACACTGTTTCCAAATAAAAAAAATGTAAAAATAGGTCTGGGAGTGTAGCCCAGAGGTAGACGGACTTCCAGGAACCCCAGTACCACCAAAAAAATAAAATAAAATAAAAATTAAAAAAAAATAAACCACATAAAGTGAAAAGGATACATTTTAATATATTTAAAATGTTCTCAAAAATATGAAAAGACAAGCCAGAGCAGAGCAGTGATGTGCAGCATGTAAAAACTGTCTACAAAACAATAAGAAAAGATTTCTAAAAAATAACAAAATGGGCATATACATTAATAGGCAATTCACAGAGGAGGAAACAAAGATGGCCAATTAAAAATGTTAAGGTAGGCCAGGCGTGGTAGCACAGGCTTGTAATCCCCACGCTTGGGAGGCAGAGATAGGAGGATCGCACAGGTTCGAAGCCAGCCGCGTGCACTGGCTTAAGAGACCCTGTTTCCAAATAAAAAAGTATAAAAAATAGGTCTGGGAGTGTAGCCTGGAGATAGAAGGGTTTCCAGGAACCCCAGTACTACCAAAAAAATAAAATAAAAAATGTTAAGGTAGAAAGGGAAGGAGGGATGGGGAGGCAATGGGGTGGGAATTGGGTAGGGGTTAAATCAGTGATGTGTACATGTATGTACACACAAGTTTTTTACCACAATATGATTGATGTATGAATATAATGCACCAATAAAAAATTTAAAAATAAAATAAAAATGTTAAGGTATATGACCTCATAAATAACAAGGGAAATGCCAATTGAAATCACAACAAAGTATCATATCACAGCCTTTAGACTGGTAAAAATTAAGAAGTTAGGCAATACAAACATTTGAGAAGGATGTAAAACAAAAGAAATGGTCATATGTGACTAATCATACTAACTCATACAACTACTATGGGAAACAATTTAGCATTACCCAATGAAGCTGACTCAGCAATTCTACTCCAAGGTATATAATCAAGACATTCTTCCATACGAGCACCAAGAAGCATGCATAACAATTTCACTGAAAGCTTAGACTATTGTTGCAAAAAACCAGAAAATATACCAACAATGTCCATTGATGGCAAAGTGGATAAACACCATACAGAAGTAAACATAAGTTATTTCTGAACATGTAAATTGATATTATATAAAAATAACAAGTATGATAGAAAATAAAGCACATAGGAAAATGAAACAATATAATATCTTATTTAGGAAAAAGTATATATCTATTAAATTATAACAAAAAGCAAAAGAACATTAAGATAAAATTCATATCTCTGAGAGGGAGGGACAAAGATGTGATTAGAGAGAACACATGTAGGGTTTTCAGTACTGGTGAAATTCTATTTCTTAGGTTGGGTGGGTACAATGGTATCATTTTATCAAAGCCTTTTAAACCTCACATGTTTGTTTCATATTTTATAATAAAACATTAAAATAGTTAAACATTGATAAAAATATAAAAAGGCCAGATGAAAATATATGTGTATTCAGCACAGTGCCTGCCACACTGATACTGGGGCACAGAATCAGATGTACCACAGATGAAGATGAACAGTCACCTTTATTTTCTTAGTCATGTTGTGTGAATCCAATTAGGGAAGAGCTTTGCAATATTTATGTTAAAATGAACACAATAAACAGCTGAACTCCAGTTCTGGCTCAAGATGTATAATAAGCAACTAAAGAAAAAAAATCACTATATTTGTTTTGAAAGCCAACATATTCTTTCAAGTATTGCTTTTTGTAAAAGAATAATTTTATTTCTAGTGTTAAAATGTCTATTTAACTATCTTCCTCCAAACACAAACACACAAATTATTTATTGCTGCTGTGCTTTTTACTATATAATTTTGTTTGTATTACATGCCCCTTTTTTCTTCAGGTTCTATCGACAGTGACAACCCCCCCCCAACCCCCGTTTATCTGTGGAAAATACTTTCTAAGACTCCGAGTGGATTCCTGAAACTGCAGATAGTACTGAACCCTATATACTTTTTGCCCCCTATAAATAGATACACAAGTTTAAAGCCTTTTCCATTGTAATTAAGCTTTTATTCACTATGGCCATAACTTCTGCAGTTTGATCCATAACAGCAAAACTAGTATGAATTTTTTTCCTTCCTCACAATTTTATGGATAGACAAATTAGATCTTAGTAATTTCGGCGTATGATTTTTCCCCCCTAATCAAGTCACGAACTTTCACTTTTTTATTTAAAAGAAGCTCTTTATGTATTCCCTTTGGTGTATTCAAATTGTCAACATGACTACTCTCACATTATAGGGCCATTATTAACTAAAGTAAGGATTACTTGACCACAATCTCTACAATACTGTAACAGTTGATCTGGTAACTGAAATAGCTACACAGTGCCTAACAGGTAGATAGCATATACAGTGTGGATACACTGAATAATGGGATAATTCATTTTCTTAGCAGGATAGAGTGGTATGACAGGAGATTTAATAACACTACCAAGAAAGGCTCACAATTTAAAACTTTTCAAACTTTGTTACCATAATTTTCCACTAAATATTTCTGAATGAGAGACTTCCGGGAAGATGGCGACCAAGAAAAGTGGGGCTTAAGAGCCCTGCCAACAACCAATCTCTATTACCATAAAATCAGCACCTTTCATAGCCAGAAAACACCATCACCAGAGAAACAAAAAAATCACCAGGCTCCAGAGAGGAGGGGAACCCAGAACGGAGCTCAGAGCCACAGAGGAGATACGCCGGCCTCACGCTGGAAGACGCGGCAGCAGCAGCGAGTTCACCCGATGGCTACAGCGAGCCGAGGTGAGCCGCTGCAGAACAGCCCGTCGGGATTCGGCAGATTTTTCGGCACAGGGAGCGTCTAAAGCGCCCAGTGGCTGGGCTCAGCACATGCGGCAGGGACCCAGAGTGGAGCTCAAAACCAGAGAAGAAAAATGCCAGCCTCACGGCCGAGGACTTGGCAGCGGTGCCATATTGCCACCGTCGGCAGCAGCAGCTAATTCACCAAGTCCACTACAGCTCCATCTGCATATTCAACAACAGTGAGTCAAATTGCAGGCCCCAGAGGAGAAATCCCAGTACTGACTCCCTGGGACTTGACCCAGTGGGGTAGTGGCGGTGGCAGAGATATCATACCATAGGAGAACATGCAACCTGGCACCCCCCATGGTCTAAAGCAGCCTCTATTGACTCCCTGGGTCTGAGACTGTGCGATACAACCCAAAAAGGAGTCGTGGGGACTGAGATACCAAGACTCGAGACCCAGAGCACTTTAAGTGAAATTGTAGTGACCGAAGGGAAGAACCCAGAGAAGGCACAAACTTCCGAAATCATGGGAAAGAGGAATAACAATGGAGCAATGAATGCCCACAACCCCACAACATCAGAACCCGATAAAACAGAAATTCAGAGATTTCTAGAAGATCAAATCAGGAAAATAACTGTAGAAATAATAGAGGTGTTACGAAAAGAATTCAGAGAGAGCCAAAAAGAGATAAAGGATGCAATTAATGAAGTAAAGGCCTCAATTCAAAGCACAAACAACCGATTAGACCACATGGAGAACAGAATCTCGCTCTTAGAAGATGATCACTCCAAAAATGAACACATAGTTTCTAATCTAGAAAAAAATACCCGACAGCAGGAATCTGACATTGAAGAAATATGGGTCCATTTTAAGAGATCTAACCTAAGAATAATTGGAATAGAGGAGGGAAAAGAAGGTGAAACCAAAGAGATCAACAATCTCTTCAAGGAAATAACAGCAGAAAATTTTCCAAACATAGAGCAAGAGGTTGATACACAGGTCCAGGAAACTTATAGAACTCCCTTTAGACAAGATTGGAGAAGAGGATCCCCACGTCACATAATTGTCAAAATGACCAATGTGGAAGCCAAGCAGAGAATCTTAAAGGCAACAAAAACAAAGGGCCAAGTGACATTCAGAGGCAAACCAATTAGAATCACTCCAGACTTCCCAAACCAAGTCATGAGAGCCAGAAGGGCTTGGAGTAACATATTTCAAACTCTCAAAGAAAACAACTTCCAGCCAAAAATTTCCTACCCAGCAAAACTTTCTATCAAATTAGATGGAGAAATAAGAAGCTTCCATGACAAACAGAAACTGAAGGAATTTATGTCTTCAAAACCAGCGATAGAGAAAATACTCAAAGAGATTAACTACAAAGAAGAAATAGGTAACACACACCAGAACCAGAGAAACAAGAGTTTCCATCCAACAGACAACTAAGATTAGTTATCTGTGGAGATTCATTATTTATGTTAGTCTTATTCCTATCTCTAAATTGTATTGTTTGTTTTTATTGTTGTTAATTTTTAGGATTTCTAGTTGGAATATTAATATACCTTCAGATATAGCATTTGGAAATATTTTATCCCATGCTATCAGTAACTTCTCTGTTTACATTGTCTTTGGATATACAATATTTTATTTTTTAGGGAGTTTGTTTACCCTTCTGTTGCCTGTGCCATTGAAATCATATCCAAGAAATCACTGCCAATTTCAATGTTGTGAGGTTTTATGACCCAGATTTTCTTCTAAAAGTTTATAGTCTTAAGATTTATATTTAGGTCTTTTATCTATTTTGAGTTAATATTTGTATATGGGATTAGGTAAGGGTCCAATTTTATTCTTTTTAATGTAATTGTTATTTTTCAACAATATTAAGTTAAAAGATTATTATTTCCTCCACCAAATGTTCGTGGAAACCTTGTCAAAAATAACATGACAATATAGGGAATAATTTATCTCTAGGCTTTTATTTAACTCCAGTGGTTTATATATCTGCCTTTAGAACAATACTACACAGTTTCAATTATTGTAGCTTTATATGCTTTGAAATCAGAAAATATATATCTTCTAGCTTTGTTCTTTTTTGAGATCGCTTTGGGTATCTAGAGTCCATATTCCATATTAGGATAGATTTTTTCTGAAAAATAAATATATAAATATATGATAGTTTCACCTAAAAAAAAAGAAAAAAATATTCTCTGGTAAGAAAGAAAGCAAAAAGAAATATTGAAATGTTATCTTTAAGTTATCAAAAGCTTGGTATCAGACAAATGAAATTGTTATGTGAGATTATCATTTTAAATTTTGGATAAATTGCTATAATACGAGATGTCAAACACTAAGCCAAGCATGGAAAGGAGGGATGGGGAGAGAATGGGGTGGGGATTGGGTGGGGGCTGACTGGGCAATGTGTGCATGTATGTCTACAAAAGTTTTTTTGTATCCCACTATGATGTATGAATACAGTGCACCAATAAAAAATTTAAAAAAAGTATATACCAAAACCATAATAGCTAGAAGCCACTACCACATCATGGAGGCCAAGAGCCGATCTCACATCATAGTGGCATGAAATTTCTCCCATATCATGTAGGACAGAAAAAAAAATATTTCTGAATGATAGTTGCCCAAGGGTAACTGAAACAAAAAAACTGAAACCTCAAATAAAACTACTGCATTTTCTTTCTCCAATTTTTATTGTTCTTTTTAAACTCTACTAAGTTATTTAAGGTACACTTTAACTTTCATTTCCTTTGGAAAATTTTCTCTAGATCTTCTCTTTTTATCCTTCCCAACTCCCCACAAAATCTGTATTATGTCCAACTTGTGCTGTCAACCTAAATACTATCTGGAATCTGTTACTCTTCCATAACTGTGTCTACATAATTATTATTGTGTTTCTGTAGGAAGGGTCATATGCTATTTGCTATTCATTTCCCAAGTACCTATCATTGTGCTGTTCAGTAAATATTACATGCACTATTTTCAGAACTTATTGGTTGAAAGAATATTTAGAAAATTTTCTCTGAAAAACCACTTGGTTAGCAAGCTAGCAACTACACCATCAACTTATTACTCATATTGCCTTTGGTCACACAAAGAAATCAACATGAACATTCTCAGAGCTTCTTATCTAGTACTGAGGTTTTATTTAGTCACATACTTGATCTCAGATTCTTCCGACTCTATTTACATCTACCCAATCAGAATCCTGCCACATTTAAGCCTATTTAATTTATTAATATGCATACAGTGACAAATAACAAGACAGTGGACAGCACCTAAATTACCAAATTTACAATATAAAGTTATTTTTAATTCAGAAAGATATATACTCTTTTGAGTATATATATTCTATTTAAAGGTAACAGAGAACTTGGTACTAAAGTAAATTACACATGTGAATAAATCCAAGTCAAGTAATCACATCCTTGCCAATATACTTAATCTTAAAATTAAATATAACTAAACACTTTCCCAACTTCAAAGTTTATATATATATATATATAATATATATATATATATAATATATATGTATATAACAAAATATATTCAGTGGTATTTATGTCAGGTCAGAGCTATTACCTACACATTGTGTGTGTGTGTGTGTGTGTGTGTGTGTGTGTGTGTGTGTGTGTGTAGAAGCTAGGTCCTCACACATGCTAGATGCGTGCTCTACCACTGAACTACACCCCAGGCCTCTACATTCCTTGTCAATAAGTACATAAATTATACCAGGTTTTAGTGTTAATGACTCAGTCCTAGTGACCGAAATAGTAACAGCATTTTCACATCACAATTGTGTCATCAAGAAGTTCCCCTGGAAATCCTAAACTGCTTGACCTGGAGAATCTGTGGAATGTACCACAATTCAACTTACTCTCAAGCATAAAAATGAATCAAAACTCAAATGATGCCTCTATTACAGAAAATCTTGCTAAATGCTTGTATTTGCGTCCTAAGAAATAGAAGATAAATATAAGATTTTCTTGTTAAGTAGTTAGATGTCAGCCTTGGGGTTTAAATATACAACCTCAATTTTTTCAGTAATTTGGCAATGTGCTAAAAATTATGGTAAATGCAATACACAAGGTGACAAAACAGGGCTGTGATTATTTGTGTGTGTGTGTGCGCACGTGTGCGTGTATCCTTCTGCACATGCTTATTTTTGCACTGGCATGGGGAAGTTGGGAGGGTAAGAAAAAGTTTTAATAAAGGAACATTCAGGTTAGGTATTAAATATAAAAGAAGTACTCCCCAAATACTCTAGAAATTGAACAGAACCTTATAAGATGTCTAATAACATCCGTCTGTATAATGTTCCACTTTTAAGTGTTTAATCAAATAATATTATGAAAATAATATTTCATTCCACATATCTCAAAAAAACTATTATAAGCTGAATAATCTTTCTGGCCTACTTTTTATAATTATATTAATATAGAATAATTTAGAGTAACTGCCTATCTTTGTTTTTCTTCTGGAAGGGCCTGGAGAAATGAATTCAGAATATCCCTTCTCACGCATCATCTCTGGCCAGTGAGGGGGGAGATGCCTCTTGACGCTAACACTGTAGGTATAAAGAAAACAGCATCTTAGTT
Source organism: Muscardinus avellanarius (assembly GCF_963383645.1). Taxonomy (NCBI): domain Eukaryota; kingdom Metazoa; phylum Chordata; class Mammalia; order Rodentia; family Gliridae; genus Muscardinus; species Muscardinus avellanarius. Next base: position 79,881,376 of record NC_137786.1, read on the forward strand.
GTTGAACAAGATAAGCAGACCACCCATATTATGCAGGATGGCTAGCTTCTATAGGTGAAATTGGGAGGAAACCCAGCAAGGACAAAAACTACTCAGAATGTAGGATGGAAATAGAACCTGAAACAACTGGACTCAATTGTATCATTTCGGTGGTGTGTGTGTGTGTGTGTGTGTGTGTGTGTGTGTGTGTGTTTACTAGAGATTGAAACCAGAGGCACTCTACCTCTGCCCCACACCACCACTATTATTATTATTATTATTATTATTATTATTATTATTATCATCATCATCATCATCATTATTTTGCAGTACTGGGGATGGAACCCAGGGGCATTCAACTTCCAAGCTATATCTCCAGCCCTATTTTTTATTCTTTATTTTGGAACAGGGTCTCACTGAGTTGCAGAGGGCCTCACTAATTAGCTGAGGCTGTTTGTGAACTGCGATCCTCCTGTCTAAGCCTCACAAATGCTGGGATTGCAAGCGTGTGCCATCATGCCTGGCTCATTTATTATTTTGAAAAAAGGGTTCCAGTGAGTTTCTGAGGCTGGCCTCAAACTTGTGAGCCACCTGCTACAGCCTCCCAAGTACTGATATTACAAGTGTGCGTGACCATGCCCAGTTTCAGTGGCTTTTAAAATAAAATTTCTTTGGCCTCCTGAGTACACCTTCGACTACAGAGGGTAATAAGTTAGAAGGCTACCCAATGAAAAAAGACACGCTTTTAACACCCTTTGAATACCTGGTTTCCAATTACTATTCTTTCTAAACTTTTAAATATTTCAGGTGAATAAGCAACTACTGGTTATATAATTTTTGTTCACTGGCTGTGATTGCTATTCAAACTACTAAAATAAGACCACTCATTAAAAGAAATGTGATACATTCCTTTATATTTTAAAATATTTTCAGTTTCAGTTTTTTTTATAATCTGAGAAAAAATACTTATTCTCTAATCTAGCTACTAGGTTACAGTTCTGGGTTTTCCTATGAAATGTCAGTTTGCCATATTTGTCAAAATAAATTATCACTTAGTCAATCGTTTAACTAATATCTGGTTTACCTACCAGGTGCCAGACATTGTAGATACAGAGCGAAATAATATAGGATGAATACTCCTTTAAGTACAAGACAAAAATAACTCCCCAGTGCTGTGAAGAGTAGGCTAAATGAAGACAAAACAAGATGCATATACAAAGTACTTAGTACATGTCTGGCACATAGTAAGCTCTCAAGAAGAGGTATGAGAAATGACTGATTCATTATTAGGATACTCTAGATGAGCACGAGGACCACCCAGTAATGGCGCATTTCTGCCTATATGCTCAATCACCAAACATTCCTGAGTACCCACCCTGTGCCAGGCACTACGCTCATGCACATCAGTGACAGCATATAGAGATCTGCTGTCTCAGGGCCGACACTCCAACAGTATTTGACAGCATATAACCAACAGCATTGAATAGACAAGCCAACTGTTTCTATGTTATAAGGTGCTAAGTGTTAAGGGCAAAGAGAAGAGCTGGGTAAGAGGAACAGGAGAAGGGTGGGCGGGGCTTTAGTTCTAACCAGGATGGCCAAGCATGCCTGTACCTAGAGGACACTGAAGCATATGGAAGGAATTGCGGAAAGTTAGCCTAGCATATATCTGGGGACAGAATACAGGAATTTGACTGGCATATTCTAAGAAGAGCAAGGAGGAAGAATGGGTTAAATGAAGGAGAGAGGAACAGAATATGAAATCTAAATGGTAAGGAGAAGGAAGTTCTCTTTTGGCCATTATCCAAACATAGCCAAAACTCAAAAGGCATTTAGTACAACTTTAATGTATTATTATATATGTTCAAGGCAACTTGTTAAGCTAAGCACTACAGGTACAAAAAATAATTAACTCAGATTCTTTATTTTACTTTATTTTGGTTTTATTTTTGTGGCACTGGAGGTAGAACCCAGGGGCTTTTCTACCTCCAGGCTATACTCCCAGACCTATTTTATATTTTATTTGGAATCGGGATCTCACTAAGTTGCTGAGCGCCTCACAAAGTAGCTGAGGCTGGCTTCAAACCCTCGTGATCCTCCTGTCTCAGCCTCCCAAGCACTGGGATTACAAGCATGCACCACCACGCCTGGCCTAACTCAGAATCTTTATAAGTAGGTTTTAAGGTTTTAAATATTCCCATCTAGGGAATAACAGATATGAAAGCTTTAAGTAAAATCTAATGTAAGAGTCAAGAGGAAGTGTAAAGAAGGAAGGTATGTGAATGCAGTAGATATCTGAGTATTTGAATATAACCTCCTCATTTGGGTATGGTGGCACATTCCTGTAATCCTATACTTGGGAGATTGATAGAGGAAGGTCACAGGTCTGAAACCCACCCCTGTAATTTAGGGAGACTCTTAGCAACTCAGTAAGGCCTTGTTTCAAAATAAAAAATAGCCGGGCATGGTGGCGCACACACTCTTGTAATCCCAGCATTCAGGAGGCTGAGACAGGAGGATCTGGGTTTGTGGACAGCCTGAGACCCTGTTTCAAAATTAAAAAAAAAAAAATAGGGCAGGGGGTGTAGCTCAGAGGTTGAATGCCCCTGGGTTCCATCCCCAGACCAGCAAAACAAACAAACAAACAAACAAACAAACAAACAAACAACAACAAAAAACAACCAAAACAAAAAATAAAAATGGTATGGCTTGGACATAGAATACCCTTGGATGCATGGGTATAATCACTTGTAATATCACCACCAAAAAAAAAAAAAAAAAGAATGAAACCTCAAAAACTCTCCTGTGATACTCCAACAGTTAATCATGCCTTTCATAGACTCCCATGAAGATTAATTTGTTCATTATTTTAGTCCTTTTTGAAGAAAGTTGCTTGGTTAGATCTTTTGCCAAAAAGAACTATTTAAACCCACACAAGAAGGAACCAACAATAATATCACTAGCAATTAAGAAAATGTGAAAAAACCTAAATAAAAGAATGAACTTCAATGAAACTGCTGATCACCAACTTCAGATTATATTTCCTAAAGGATAAAATATGAGTAAAAATGTTTTGTGTTCTACAAAACTTTATTAAAAGGCTAGATGCAATTATTATCGAATTGCATTATTTCTCCTAAACAACGTGTTGTGCAGTGAAACTACCACAGACCACTGGCGGAAGAGGTGAAAGCAAAAGAAGGAGCAAATGAATTAAAGGACATTTAATGGTTCTAGCAGCTTAAAAATGTCTCGTACATGATTAGCTCCACTTGAGCTAAAAGTAGGGGGCCAAGCAATTTGAAGCATCATAAATACACCCTACCACAGTACTGGAAATTGAAATATTACAGTTTTCAGAATGTGTCAAAAATCCACCAAATTAATTCCTTTTAGGAGCCAAATTTTGATGTAGTTATAAATAATACTTAACAAGAAATCATGTTATATAACATTATATAAAAGAATTTATATAAACAACTTGCATAGAATTAAGATTCTCACTATAGTACATTGTGTTTAGTAAAGAAAATGTATAAAGCAATTCTCAATTTTTATAATTCAATGTGTCTATAATTATATCTCTATGTATGTGGCTTTTATTACTAATGATACATTAAAAATTGTGAAAGGACTTTCAATTACACATTGAAAAAATAATTTTCTCTACCAAAATTCATTCCAGAAACTGCCTAATATCAGAGTTGCTTGCCTCTCCACTACACTGGATTCTGGCTTTTCTACCCCATGTCTCACAAAAGGCTAGCTGGATATACTGTAAATCCCGCTCAACTGAATTGAATGCGCAAAGATCCATTTCAACATATGCCACTAAGCAGGTTACATTTCTTCAGCTTCAAGATACATTTCACATGTCAATATGTTACCCTGGCTAATTTCACATGCTTGTGAAATATCCAACACTTGGGTCATAGGACAAAAACCAGTGAAGGTATATTAGCAGGATGCAACCTATAACTGATACTATGTGATTATTGTATTGTTATTTTTGGTATCTTGAAATTGACAGAAAATTTTAAAAGTAAAAGACTCTATGTAAACAATTAGAACACATAGGGGCTAACATCTCTACTTAATACAATCATTTAATTATTATTCCATGGATTTACCACCTAACAATATATCTCTTTTTAATAATATGTACTGGAGAGAATTCAAACCTTCCCTCCACCTGCTTTGGCAAATAAAAGAACACATTTGACCATACTAATGCATAAACAATAGGGGCTGCTGCTTAAAAACTTCAGAGGATATTTATCCAACTCATGGAACCAAATATGGGGCAAATATAGGGAAAAAGATGTCCCCTTGCATCATCTCTACAAGGGCTAACATATAAGAATATATAGCATGAAAGCTGTACAACTTCAGGGGTTGTTATCTGGGGCTTAGGCAGCAAGGCAGCTCTGCCTTATACTGATTCCATCCAAGATGACATTGACTCTAAAAGGCACTGGTGTTGCCGGGCGTGGTGGCGCACACTTGTAATCCCCGCGCTTGGGAGGCGGAGACAGGAGGATGGCGCAGGTTCGAAGCCAGCCGTGCTGGCGTAAGAGACCCTGTTTCAAAAATATAAAATAGGTCTGGGAGTGTAGCCCAGAGGAAGAAGGAAGAAGGGCTTCCAGGAACCCCAGTACCACCAAAAAAAAAAAAAAAAAAAAAAAAGGCACTGGTGTTTTATGTACTATTAAGAGAAAAAAATGTTGCCAAATAATTTATGATATGCCATTAGTTTTTAAAGATGCATCCCAAATTCAGAGATGTTAAAATGTGATCAGTGAAAAAGGATGATAACCCAAGCAACCTTCAATTGACTAAGATATATTTTCCCAAATAGTAGCCTCTTTTCTGACGGTATTGCAACATATGTAGCTTGTACAAGAATTTCTGAGGTAATTTTCATTCTCCTGTGTGAAACTGAAACAAAGAATATTAGGAATGAATGAATTCTAGTTAATGTCACAATTCACATATAATGGACCAAGATTTTCAAATTTATGTTCTTCCTCTCCAATCTTAAACTTTATTATTTTAGGGATATTGTTTCAATTAACTTTTAGCTCAAATTTGAATTACTTCATGAGTCCTAATCCCTTCTCTGTGCCCCCCCACACATCCTCCTCAGCTACTTTGACAAAGGCCAGAGGAAAAGCTACTTCAGAATATGAATAGAGGAAAAACTGGTTTTATTGTAAAAATACCAATAAGGAGAATGGTAAATTGAAAATCTAGGTCCTAGTACCAAATCTATCATTAATAATAGTATAAGCTTAATCAAGTTGTATAATTTCCTTTTATCTCAGATGCCATATATATGTGTACAAATGAAGTAAATGGACTTGAAATATCTCAAAAATATCGACTAAATTTTAGATAGTATATTTTGTTGACTATTCTGGAAGAATCCTTCTGTTATAATGGTCTTCCTAAGTATATTATTCATATAAAAAAGTAACCAAATATAGGCTGAATGTATTGTGTACACTCCCATTAATATAGTTGAAAAATATTCCACATTACCAAACATTTTTTTGTGTGTGTGTGGTACTGGGGGTGGAACCCAGAGGCTTTCTACCTCCGAGCTATCCTCCCAGACCTATTTTTTTAATATTTTTAATTTGGAAACAGGGTCTCATTAAGTTGCTGAGAGCCTCACTAAGTAGCTGAGGCTGGCTTTGAACCTGTGCGATCCTCCTATCTCAGCCTCCCAAGCGCAGGGATTACAAGCGTGCACCACCACGCACAGCATTACCAAGCATTTAGTACAGAAACATTACAAAAACATTTGAGTTCTTCTTCATTTTTATATAGTTTTATTTGGTATATTAAAACTATACATCATTATTGGGGGTTCCTCTTTTTAATAATGACTAAATATATTTTATTTTAATATTTACTTAATTTATCAGTATAAAGGGCTAATTCTAATGCTAAAACTTAAGTTTATGGCTCAAAGTTTACAATTAATTCATTACATATAACTATATTTTATTTTAATATTTACTTAATTTATCAGTATAAAGGGCTAATTCTTTTTTTAATTGAACATAAATGGTACACATTTAAACTATACTTGATGCCCTCTCCCCCTCCCACCCCTGTTTTCCCTTCCCCCCTCCCACCAATGATTGTCCCGGGTAACCATGCCATATTCATAATTTTACACATATTTGGATGTGGACCCTCATTAATCAAGTTCAGCCTTCTTCCTCCTCTATCTTTCCATTCAAGCTTTGCTGGTATTTCCCTTCCATTATCTGGAGTATCACTGGTATCCTCTAGGTTCCCTAGTTTGGGCATATTAGAGGAAACATATGTACCTTCTCCTTCTGTGCTTGGCTGGTCTCACTTAACATAATGCTCTCCAGGACTTTCCATCTTCTTGCAAATGGTATGATTTTGTTCTTCTTTATGGCTGAGTATAATTCCATTGTGTGTATTTCCCAGAGTTTTGCAATCCATTCATCTGTTGATGGGGACCTGGGTTGATTCCATATTTTGGCTATTATGAATTGTGCTGCTATGAACATAGGTATGCATATGTTGCTATAGTTCCCTGAATTCAATCCTTTTTGAAAAATACCCAGGAGTGGTTGAGCCGGATTGTATGGTGGATCTATTCCTAGCTTTCTTAGGAATCTCCACACAGATCTCCATAGTGGGTGAACTAGTTTGCACTCCCACCAACAGTGTAAAAGAATTCCTCTTTCCCCACATCCTCGCCAGCATTTGTTGTTATTTGATTTCTTTATGCTTGTCACTCTGACTGGGGTTAGATGGAATCTCAGTGTAGTTTTGATTTGCATCTCCCTGATGGCCAATGATGTAGAACATCTTTTCATGTATCTATTGGCCCTTTGTATCTCTTCTTTTGTGAGGTGTCTATTTAGTTCATTTGAAAGGGCTAATTCTAATGTTAAAACTTTTAAGTTTATGGCTCAAAGTTTATAATTAATTCATTACATATAAATATATTTTATTTTAATATTTACTTAATTTATCAGTATAAAGGGCTAATTCTAATGTTAAAACTTTTAAGTTTATGGCTCAAAGTTTATAATTAATTCATTACATAGCTGTAAAAATTGTTGATACTGCTATGAAAAAACATGAAACTTTGAAATTTAAAGTATACTTAAAATACTTTAAGGAGAAATAGTAACTGTTTAAAAATGATAGATTCTTTGAAAATTATTAAATGTAATAGTAACCTGAATGATAGAAACTTACAATATTTCTGCCCATTGTCTTCTGTGTGAGAATGGACTTTCTGAAATTTTACAGAGAAACACTAATTATCAGACGCTTAGTAAGTTATATTAAAGCTTACAGAAAAACAAACAAATATATTTGAGAATGAATTCTAGGAAAAACAGAAGTTAGGGAAAATCTTGATAGAAGACCAGTAAAATTAATATTCAGGGATAATTTTATCTTTGTCTACACAAGTTCCCTAAATGAGTCACTAATTACAATGCATAATTTATTATTGCTTTAAATTTTTTCCCGTTCTTCTGTGAATCCTCTGTACTGTTTTCCAAAGTGGTTGCACTAATTTGCAATCCCACCAACAATGTATTAGAGTTCCCACTTCTCCACATCCTCACCAGCATTTGTTGTTGTTTGTGTTTTGTTGTTTGTGTTTTGAATGATTGCCGTTCTTGTTGGAGTTAGGTGAAATATCAGGATAGTTTTTATTTGCATCTCTCTGATAGCTAATGATGTTGAGCATTTTTTTAAATACATTTGTGGCCATTTGAATTTCCTCTTTTGTAAAGTATCTAGTTCACTTCCCATTTTTTGATTGGGTTATTTGTTTTCTTAGTGCTGAATTTCTTGAGTTCTCTGTATATTATAGATTTATAAATATTACTCCTTTATCAGAGTAGTAGATGGCAAAAATATTTTCACCCATTTTGTTGGCTCTCAGTTGAGGGTTTTTTTTTTTTTTTGCGGTACTGGGGATGGAACCTGGGGCATTCTACCTCAGAACTACACCCCCTGCCTGATATTTTTTATTCTTTATTTTTTTGAAACAGGGTCTCACTGAGTTGCATAGGGCCTCACTAAATAACTGAGGGTATCCACAAACCACGATCATCCAGTCTCAGCCTCCCAAATGCTGGGATTACAAGTGTGCACCACCATACCCAGCTTCAGTTAATGTTCTTGATAGTTTCCTTTGCTGTGTAGAAGCTCTTCAGTTTAATGCAATCTGAACTTGCTGTATGATCCAGCAATACCACTTCTAGGTATCTACCCAAAAGAATGGAAACCAAACAACCAAAATAATTCATGTGTATCTATATTCATAGCTACATAATTCACCATTGCCAAACTTTGGAACCAGCAAGGTATCCATCAACAGATGAATGAATTACAAAACTATGGGATATAAACATAATCAAATTTTACTAAGCCATAAAGAAGAACAAAATTATGTCATTCACAGGAAAATGGATGGAACTGGAGAATATTATGATAAGTGAGATTAGTCAGTCATAAAAATAAGAAATCTGATGCTCTCCCTAATATGTAGAAGCTAGAGAGAAAATGGATCATAGGAGGAACTCTAGATGAAGAAAGAGATACTATAGATGAGCAAATAAGGTGACCTAAATGAGGTGAATGGGAGAGGGAAAGAGGGAAATTCTCTAATGAAGTACATTAACAAACATATCAAAGTACATTAACAAACATATCAATCACTAAGCCAAACATGAGAAAAAGGGAGGGGGGAGGGAATGGGGTGTGAAGTGGGTAAGGGCTAATTGGGTAATGTGTGCATATATGTCTCTACCATCTTGTACTCCATTAATATGTATGACTAAAATGTACCAATAAAAAATTAAAGTTTTTATTTAACATTAATGAATATATTATTAATAATAAGCAATATTATATGAATATGAGATAAAATTGATGGCATTTTAAGCTATAATTTAATGTTCTAGACAAATCAATTTAAACACACAATTTTTATTTTTTATTTTTTGGTGGTAGGGATGAAATCTAGGGGCCTTCTACCTCCGGGCTAGATTTTATATTTTATTTTATATTTTATTTGGAAACAGGGTCTCACTAAGTTGCTGAGCGCCTCACAAAGTAGCTGAGGCTGGCTTTGAACCCTCGTGACCCTCCTGTCTCAGCCTCCCAAGTACTGGGATTTCAAGTGTGCACCACCACGCCTGGCTAAACATTCAATTTTATGATGTTTAAAATGTACATATATAACTCAGATTGAAATGAGATGAATGTATAAGAAAAGCACTCGTCACTCAGTGAGCATGTTACATTGCCATTTTGTTACACATGAGTGCTGTATTTAAAAGTGCTAGTGTCCTTAGATACAAGCCATGGTGTGCATGTGTGACTGCCTAAAATATTGAGGCAGAGGGAGTAGGGAGCAAAATGCAGATTGGCTGAGAACAGGTGCACTAACATAAAGACAAAATGAAATAAGAGTGAGATTAAAAAAATGTCACCTGAATTAAACAAAACACCTTAGAGCCAACTATGTAAAGTAGAGGTAGGCATTCCCTCATCTCCACTTGCACTAACTTCAACCCCTTTTGCTATCAAACAGCTCACATAACCAGGAGGGACAGTTTGGAACTTGGGAAAAAGTTATAAAGTCAGGGTAATACTTGAGCCTATTGTGAGGATTATACAAACAACTATTTCTAATTTGATAAATGGGTGCACAAGGGCTAGAGCTAGGGAAGAAGGAATTGGAGGCAAATAGCCTTAAATTACTCTTTCTTCTGAAAAAAAAAAAACTCTGTAGATGTTGTTGGAGTGCAGGGAGAGGCCAATCTTCATAATCAAAGTCACAGAGAAGCATAGTCAATGTAATTGTATATGAGATCCTTTCTATTTGATGTCATTGTAGACAGAAAGCAAGGGAAGTCCACTTTGGAGAACTAAATTGGTTTAGGAATTCACCTGAGATCACAGTGCATCAACTTTAGCCACACCCTGCCAGACACTGCCACCCAGTTCCTAACCTCTATACAGTCAGTCTAACTCAAGGCTATGTAAAACTAAATCAGGAAGAGAGCAGCAATAAAGGATCAGTAGAATATAGTAGTAAATCAGACCTCAGATGAAAAGCAGGCCTAGTATTTGGGCTCTCTCAGGAAGAAGAGGCTACCTATTTCAGAGAGGGAGAAAAAAATGGGAATAAAAGTTGTAGCTGCTAAAATCTCAAATGGTAATGTGACCCCCAGAGCCTTCTACTGTTGGGAATGGAGCAGCAGAAAATAAATTCTAAGTCCTTAAATTCCATTGGCCTGGTTGCTGTGGAGTGACATGTTAGTTTCAATAAAGAATAAAAGCTAGAAAAAGACTTCCAGGAAGATGGTGACCAAGAAAGCAGCATATAGGAGTCCTGCTAACACTCGATCTCTATTGCCACAAAATCAGCACTTTTCATAGCTAGAAAAAACTATCAGCAGAGAAATAAAAAATGTAAACAAAAGGGACAGAGAAAAAGAAGACTAGAAGAAAAACCAGAGACCAGAAAAGATACCAGACCACATTGTGGTGGCGAAGCCACACCGGCACCATCTTCCCTCACAGCACGGGCTCCAGAGAAGAAAGGTAAACAAGGAGCTGAAGTGAGCAGTAGCAGACCATTTGGGTATAATTCAGCAGTTCGTTCAGTGCAAAGAACGTCTAAAACTTCCAGTGGCCAAGCTCATCTAGCCTTCCAGGGACTCAGAACGGAGCTCAAAACCAGAAAAGATATACGCCAGCCTCACAGCCGAGGGTGTGGCAGCAGCAGCAGCAGTGAGTCCACCACACCCACGACAGCTCCAGATCAGTAGGCACAATAACCGTAAGTGAAATAGTGGCCCCTACAGGAGAAATCCCAGCACTTCACCCCCAGGGACTTGCGCAGCTTTGATAATCTCCCTGGGTCTGAGATTTTGCAGTCAAACCCAGTGAAGAAATAGTGATGGCAGAGATACCACACCCTAGTTGTATCTCTCCGTGGGAAAACGCCCAGTCCGGCACCCCCATGGTCTTACACAGCCTCAATTAACTCCCTGGGTCTGAGACTTTGCAATACAACCCAGTAAAGGAGTAGTGGTGGCTGAGATTATGACAAACTTGAGATCCAGAGCACTCTAAGTAAAATCGTAGTGACCCAGGGAATAACCCAGAGAAGGCACAAACTTCTGAAATGATGGGAAAGAGGAACAACAATATAGCAATGAATGCCCACAACCCCATAATATCAGAACCTGATAATACAGAAATTCAGAGATCTCCAGAAGATCAAGTCAGGAATATAACTGTAGAAATAATACAGGTCTTTCAAAAAGAATTTAGAGAAAGTCTAAAAGAAATAAAGGATGCAATCAATGAAGTAAAGGCATCAATTCAAACTATAAACAATGGATTAGACCACACGGAGAATAGAATCTCGCTCCTAGCAGATATCACTCCAAAAATAAATGCATAATTTATAACTTAGAAAAAAAATATCAGACAGCAGGAATCTGACATGAAGAAATATGGGCCCATTTTAAGAGAGCTAACCTAAAAATAATCGGAATAGAGGAGGGAAAAGAAGGTGAAACCAAAGGGATCAATAATCTCTTCAAAAAAATAATAGCAGAAAATTTTCCAAACATAGAACAAGAGGTCCAGGAAACTTATAGAACTTATAGAACTCCCTTTAGATAGGATCAGAGAAGAGGTTCCCCACGCCACATAATTGTCAAAATGACCAATGTAGAAGCCAAAGAGAGAATCTTAAAGGCAATAAAAACAAAAGGCCAACTGACATTCAGAGGAAAACCAATTAGAATCACTCCAGACTTCCCAAACCAAGACATGAAAGCCAGAAGGGTGTGGAGTAACATATTCCAAACTCTGAAAGAAAACCACACCCAGCCAAAAATCTCGTACCCAGAAAAACTATCTATTAAATTAGATAGGGAAATAAGAAGCTTCCATGAGAAACAGAAACTGAAGGAATTTATGTCTTCAAAACCAGTGCTAGAGAAAATACTCAAAGAGATTAACTACAAAGAAAAAATAGGTAATACACACCAGAACCAGAGAAACAAAATTTTCCATCAAGCAGACAACTAAGCAAAGAAGAATAAACAGTATTTCCAACAGAAATAAAATCTTAACATCTTAGGAATTAAAAGTTATCTCTCAATAATCACACTGAATGTTAATGGTCTCAATTCCCCAATAAAAAGACATAAAGTGGCAAAATGGATTAAAAACCAGAATCCATCCCTCTGCTGCTTACAAGAAACACACTTTACAAGTAAAGATAGTAACTCAAGGTAAAGGGCTGGAGCAAGGTAATTCATGTTAAGCCACCCTAACAAATGTGAAATAGTATTTCACTATAGTTTTTATTTGTACTTCCTTAATAATTAGTTATATTATGATAATGATGAGTGATATTCATGTGTATATTGGTCATATAAAAATCTTTGGAGATTCATTATCTATTTTTGTCTTTTACCTATTTCTAAATTGTATTGTTTGCTTTTATTGTAGGATTTCTATTTGGAATATTAGTATACCTTCAGATATAGCATTTGGAAATATTTTATCCCATTCTATCAGTAACTTTTAATTCTGTTTACATTGTCTTTAGATGTACAATCTTTTTTTTTTATTTTTTATGACATTCATTTGTTTATTCTTTTGTTGCCTGTGCCTTTGGAATCATAGCCAAGAAATCACTGCCAATTTCAATGTTGTGAAGTTTTATGACCCAAATTTTCTTCTAAAAGTTTATAGTCTTAAGATTTACATTTAGGCCTTTTATCTATTTTGAGTTAATATTTGTATATGATGTTAGGTAAGGGTCCAATTTTATTATTTTTCATGTAATTATTATTTTTCAACAATATTTAGTGAAAAGATTATTATTTCCTTCACCAAATGTTCTTGGAAGTCTTGTCAAAAATAACTAGGCTTTTTATTTTACTCCACTAGTTTATATATCTGCTTTCATAGCCGTATTATACTGTTTCGATTATTAAAACTTTATAAGGTTTGAAATCAGAAAATGTACATCTTCTAGCTGTGTTCTTTTTTGAGATTGTTTTGGGTATTTAGAGTTCATATTTCATGTTAGGATAGATTTTTTTCTGAAAAAAATTGTATGATAGTTTCACCTTAAAAAAAAAAAGAAAAAATATCCTCTGGTAAGAAAGCAAACAAGAAAGAAATATTGAAATGTTATCTCTAAGTGATCAAAAGTTTGATATCAGACAAATGAATGTGTTAGGTGAGATTATCATTGTTAATTTTGGATAAATTGCTATAATATTAAAAATTAAAAAAAGAAAAAAAAATAGAATGGGAGCTGGGCGTGGTGGCCCACACTTGTAATCCCAGCATTTGGGAGGCTGAGATGGGAGGATCACAGTTTGTGGACAGTCTCAGTTACTTAGTGAGGCCCTTTGCAACTCAGTGAGACCCTGTTTCAGAAAATAAAGAATTAAATATAGGGCTGGGGGTGTAGCTCAGTGGCAGAATGCTGCGGGATTCTATCCCCAGTACCAGAAAAAAAAAAAAAAAAAAAAAGGCAAGGGTGAGTGAGCAGGTGTAGCAGTTCTGCACACTGTGCTCCCTGAGTCCAAATAAAAAGAGTAAAAGTGGATTGATCCAAAGGCCTCAAGGAGCCAGTTCTACCTTGCTCTAGTGCTCCGTCAGTTTACATAATGACTCATGTGACTGGTCTACTTTTGCATTATCTATTATAAGGACAGAAATATGGTTCTTACTTTAGTCTTATGAGTTGCTTTCTTCATTGTTTTTATATTTGACTCCAGAAAAAAATGTAAACCAGTGGTTCTAGAAATGTAGTCCACACAGTTTGGGGGGTTCTCTCAAATCGTTTCAGTGGGACCACAAAGTCCAAACTACTTTGTTGTAGTAAGACACTGACGCTTTCATTTATCTGGCATTTGCATTAACAGTAAAAAAAAACAATGAACTATAAAACTTCCTGTGACTTAGCACGCATGAAGCCAGTGGTACAAAACTATACTAATATTCATATTTGTCAATGCGACATACAGAGGAAAAAGCCAGTTTCACTTAAACGGCAGTCAATGAAGAGTAAAAATTACTTTATTAAGTCTCAGCTCCTGTTTAATATTCTGAGTGATGAAATGAAGGCTCATATAAAACACTTGGAGGAAAAGTAGTTGTGCACTTGATTGAGTTAGAGCTAAAATATCCACTTTTTAAACAGAAGACCACTTTTACCTTTAAGACTGAGAGATGAAATATGATTATTTAGATTTGAGTATCTAAAGAATATTTTCTTGAAAATGAACAAAGTAAGGCTTACAGTCCAAGGAGAACAACTGATAAATTTGTTGCTAATGATAAAAACTGAGCTTCCTTGCTAAAGTTAAAATTTGGGGAAATGCGAATTTTCCCTGATATGCTAAACAGTTTTCCAATTCTTAAAAGCTTTTCGGATCAGATTGGTAGTACTAATGATGTATAGGAGATTTTTATTCTATATAATGAAATGTGTCATCATTTGGATGATGTGCATAGCTCTGAAACAATATTTTATAAGTGACCAATACATGTAGTTACAAAATCATTCATGAATAAAAAAATCCATTCAAAGTACAAGACAAACAAAAGGATCTTCAGAAGAATATACAATGAGTTTTTATTGCATGCAGGAACTAATCTTTAAGAAACTACATTTTTTTTTTTTTTTTTTTTTGGTGGTACTGGGGTTCCTGGAAACCCTTCTCCGGGCTACACTCCTGGACGTATTTTATTTGGAAACAGGGTCTCTTAAGCTAGCGAGGCTGGCTTCGAACCTGCGTGATCCTCCTGTCTCCGCCTCCCAAGCACTGGGATTACAAATGTGCACTACCACACCCGGCAAGAAACGACATCTTATTCAGCATTTGTATTGCACCAAAGAAGAATATACATCATTACCTAAAGATATTAAAACAGTCCTTCCTTTTACAATTGCACATGTTTGAGGGTAAATTTTATTCATATTTGTCAATGAAGACAATGTATCACAAGAGAGTGAATAGAGAAAAAGATATAAGAATTCAGTTGTCTTCTATTAAGGCAGACATTAAAAAGATTTTCATCCAGATGTGGTGGTGCATGCCTGTAATCCCATTACTTGGGAGGCCCAGACAGAAGGATCACAGGTTCAAAGAGACTCTTAGTAACCTAGTAAGACCCCATCTCCAGAAGAAAACATAAAATGGGTTGGAGATGTAGCTCAGAGTCGTAGAATGCTCCTGAGTTCAATTCCTAGTGCCATAAAAAAACAAAAAATCCCAAACAAAACCCAAATAAACAAAAACAAAAAACTAAAAAGAGACTTTTAAAAATAGCACTTCTCATTATGTGTGTGTTGTGTGGTTTTTTTTTTTTTTTTGGTGGTACTGGGGTTCCTGGAAGCCCTTCTACCTCCGGGCTACACTCCCAGACCTATTTTTACATTTTTATTTGGAAAGAGGGTCTCCTAAGGCAGCGCACGCAGCTGGCTTCAAACCTGCGTGATCCTCCTGTCTCTGACTCCCAAGCACGGGGATTACAAGCGTGCGCCACCATGCCCATTACAAGCGTGCGCCACCATACTCATTATGTGGTTTTTGTTATGAAAAATAATCATCTCTCACTAAATGTTATATAATAGGCATCATTATTTTAAAATAAATATTTCTCTATTTTATGGCAAACATCAATAGACATGACCCACACAAATGGACACCCTTTAGTGAATGTTTAAGCATGCAATAATATTTGAGCATGTAATGTTAAGCACCTTTGGTACTGACTGCAAATGATTCAAGAATCACTAATTATAAGCCAAAAGGAAGACCTCATTCTTACAGAATTCTTCCATGTTTCCCAAGGAAAAGGGAAATAACAGGAGAAAAGAGGAAATGGGGATATATAATATTGAATCACAAGTATCCTACTTGTTGTTTTTAATATACATTAAGTTACCTCATTTATTTATTATTAGGTTATGACATAGCCTAATAGATATGATTGTTCTAATTGTATAGATGAAGAAACTGAAAGAGAAAGGAGTGGTGATTGGCTTATAGTCACAGCTGGTAAGCAAACCAAATTACGATTATCTCATGCATCTTTTTGATTATGAAGTTCTCACTCTTTACACTACCTCATATTATGATAGGTCCTTTACCTCCATATTTGTCAATATCCACCAAAAACTCCTAAGTGCAGACCCTTGATTTTTATAATAGTTTCTGTTCTAAATCTAAGTATCCCATTATTTAAAACATTTTAAAAGTTATTTTAGCTGGGCGTGGTGGTACACACCTGTAATCCCAGTTCTCAGGAGACCACATAGAATGATCACAGGTTCAAGGGCAGCATATGGTAACTTAGAAAGACCCTGTTTTAAAATAGAAAATTAAACAGGGCTGAGGGGTATAGCTCTGAGTTAGAAAGCCTCTAGTTTCAACCTCCAATACCAATAAAAATTTTAGTGTTAATATTTTTATACCTTTATTGGTACATTATTATTACACAACATAATGAGACTCAAAGTGATATATACATACGAGTACACATCACTTGGTGTATTTCTCTCCAAATTCCACTCACTCCCCCGCCCCCTTTATACATGCTAGTGAGATTCCTAGTGATGCGTTGCCATGTGGGCATAGCATTATTTAAACTGTTTCTTTCATCAATCTTCCTTTTACTTTTCCTCCTTTTTCTGTTTCCCCTTTCACATTTTACATATGAGAGAAAACACATAACCCTTGGCTTTCTGAGACTGCCTGATTTCACATAGCAAAGTATTCTCTAGTTCCATCTACTTTCCTGTAAATGATATAATTTTATTGTTCTTTATGGCTGAGTAAAATTCCATTGTGCATATATACCACATTTTTTCTATGAATTCACTTGTTGACAGATACCTAGGTTGGTTTCCTGATTTGGTTATTGTAAATTGTGCTGCTATAAACATGGATATGCATGTATCAATGTAATAGTGAAACTTTAATTTTTTTGGAAAGATACTGAGGAGTGATAATGCTGAGTCAAATGAGGAAACTTCATACTGATTTCCATAGTGCCTATACTATTTACAACCCCCCCCCCAACAGTATGTAACTGTTCTTTTCTCTTATTCTGGTTTCTAATTCTTCATTACTGGCTTATTTTACCAGTGCTTGCTTCACTTAATAATGGCAATTAACTGAGTTTATAGCACTGTGTTACAAATTCCCTGGCTGTTAGCACAATTCAGTCACGTGGTGGTTTGCCTCCACCATGTGAAAGACAAAGATGTTTGGAAGTTAAGAGGAAATTTCATTTTAGAGGGAATATATACGTAGTATAGTAGTTCTTCCAATTCATGCTAGTCAAAATCAAAGATTAAATTTATGTAAGGAAAAGTCTGTCTCTTTTACACTGTAGGTTCATATAAGGATATTAAATTCCCATATCAAATCTTTATTGATAAGGTTACTAGACTTTGGAAACATGAAACACAAAAAATACATACTAATTTTTGAGGATCTAAAATAGAGTTACAGTCCCTTAAAATGCTTTAAAAGTAAGTATTTTGCAGCTACTTTGTAATCATGCTTAATAGAATTTTCATTGAAATGAAAAATTAAGATGAAACTAACATGCTCTTTAGTGAGTAGTTTATTATATGTTAATATTAAATTCTTGATTGTTAGAAAAGTTAAGCAATAACAATAGTAATAATAGTAATAGAAAGGTAACTAATGATAATAGTAATTAATCATAGTATTGTATTACTTATTAGAGGCTCACTCTTTTTTTTTTTTAATACTGGAACCCAGGAACATTCCAGCTCCCAGCTATACCCGCAGCCATATTTTTAATCTTTATTTTGAAACAGGGTGCCTACTGAGTTGCAAATGGCCTCACTAAGTGGCTGAGGCTGTCTGTGAACCACAATCCTTCTGTCTCAGCCTCTCAAATGCTGGGATTACAAGTGTGTGCCATCATGCCTAGCAGAAGCTCACTCTTGTCAGGGCAAAATCTCCACTTTCTGGCCTCTAAGGAAGCATCTGAGCAAGAGTAACATTCCTTTTCCCTCCACATCCCTCATTTCTTTCTTTCTAGCAGGAGTGACTGATCTGATTAGAGCACCCTGGGAGAAGAAAAGAGCAAGGTCAACCTTGCCTCTGGGCATCTTTCAAGTTAGCTTTTGGAAAGGATACTTCTCCTTTGCCTCCACCATGTTAAAGACAAAGGAGATGTTTGGAAGTTAAGAGGAAATTTCATTTTGGAGGGAATATATCAGGAAGTCTATTAGCCATCCATCTAAGTCAAATTTCCAGTTGATGTTAGGTAAATTTGATAAATTGGTCAAATTAATTATTTGACTTTCCTTTCTCTGATTATGATGTAATATTACTCACTGAGCTTCAAACTGAGATGTGTACCACTGAGGACCTATTTTTGGTACATTGTGTGGTATGAAATAAAAATATATTTAGTCTTTGGCCCTGGTCCCTGGAATAGAGTTCCAAAAACCCTTGCAATTTTGAGTGACAGGAGTGTCTGGTTAATTATAACAATCTCCTTTTATTTTAGATAGCCTCAGGATGGGGCTGGTCACCAGAAAAAAAAGTGAGTACAGGGGAGAAACCTCATCCTCACCTACTGACCTCCAGGAAGTGGAGGGAGTCCAGGTTAGTTAACACACAGCAGTGCTGCTGGGAGGCACCTGGGAGGGCACAGAAGCTCAGCAGGACCCTGTCCCATGCATCTTTTCTATTTGGTTATTCCTGAGTTGAATTCTTCATAGGACACCAATAAGCCCAAGTATTTTCTTGAGTCATTTTGGCAAATTATTAAACCTGAAGAAGAGGCTGCTGGAACCTCAAGTTTATATCCAGTCAGAAGAAGAGGTAGCCACCTGAGTCTTGTGGCTGGTATCTGCAATGAAGACAGTCTTAAGGAATGTTAACTTGTGAGGCCTGATGCTAGTTTCAGGTAAATAATGTCAGAATCAAATTAACTGTTGGGCAACCAGTTGGTGTCAGAAATTGGAAAACTGGTTTGTGGTAGAAAAAACATCCCAGAGACAGGCATGGTGGTGCATACTAGTCATCTTAGTTCTTGGGAGCTCAGATAAGGAGTATCATAGGTTTGTGGCCGGTCTCCACAACTTGGTAAAGCTCTGTTTCCAGATAAAATATAAAATAGGGCTGAGGTTGTAGCTCAGAGGTAGGAAATCCCTGAATCTAATACCTAGAACCAAATTAAAAAAAGAAAGAAAAAGAATAGAAAATAACCCAGAAAGGTACAAAAGGTACAAAGACCAGAGATCTTCAAGATCTGGATTCAAACTCAGTTGAGTTTCAACTTGCAAGAATGCTACTTATTGGCTCTAAAACCTCACAACTATGTCCTTAATGCTTTTATCTATTTTTTTTTTTTTTTTTTTTGCGGGGTCTGGGGATGGGACCCAGGGGATTTGACCTTTGAGTCACATCCCCTGCCCTATTGTTATTCTTTATTTTGAAACCTGGTCTCACTGAGTTGCAAAGGGCCTCACTAAGTAGCTGAGGCTGTCCACAAACTGTGATCCGCAGGTCTCAGCCTCCTGAATGCTGGGATTACAAACATGTACCACCATGCCCGGCTCCTTAATGCTTTATTTATATATGTTATTATCATCCTATTTTCTCAGATAAAAACTTAAGTGTAGGAAAGTTAATTTAAGTCACATTATGATTGAATGCACTCGGGTCTATCTATCACACTTTACACTTTGAATTTCATCGCTGCAATTGAATGATTGCACTAAAAATGTATGAATACACTAAAAATGTATGAATACACTAAAAAATAAAAATAAAATTAGTTTTTTTTTGGGGGGATAGAACCCAGGGGCATTCTACCTCTGAGCTCCACTCCCAGCCCTATTTTTTATTCTTTATTTTGAAACAGGGTCTCACTGAGTTGTAAAGGGCCTCACTAAGTAGCTGAGGCTGGCTGTGAAACATGATCCTCCTGTTTCAGCCTCTCAAATGCTGGGATTATAAGCGTGCCACCATACCCGGCTATAAAAATAGTTATTATCACAATCTTCCTTTAATGTCTACAACAGGCTTTAGGTTGATTTGGGAAAATATAAATGCCTTAGAATGTAGAAAACATTTAGAATAATAAATGTTTATATTGATTATAAAGCTACCAGCTAAGCTCTCTTTCTATTATATTTTAAAAGACTTGTTGGGATAAAAAAAAAAAAGGAGAGAAAGGTAAAGATGTAGTTTGATTGGAACACTCAATTTCTAAGGAAAGCAAAATCCAATATGAACAGCAGCAGCCCCTGGTGGTCCAAGGGAAAAAATAGTGTATTCGTAGTTATGGGGGTAGAAATATGTTTTTTAAAGAATATATGTACATATTTAGCCATTTGACTCGGTTCTCAACCCAACACATTAAAAAACAGATGCTTTAAAAATGATCTGTTGGCAAGATGCTTGTTAAAATTTTATCAGTTGAAATATTAAAATTCATTATGAATTAATTAACACATTATATAAAAATAAAATGTTTTTGTTTCATCATTTTACAAAGTACTATAACCAGTGGTGATTAACACTGGGAATTTTGTGTATCTTGATATGTGTTGCTCAGAAAGAAACTAAATTTATAGGATTACCACTAAATTGATGACATTTTCTGTCTTCACTCTTGAATTCAGTTGGCAGATGTTTTCGAGAACAAAAAATTCCATCTTATTACAAAACATATTAAGCAGGTTTTCCTGCCAGGCATGTCTGACATGATGTTTATTGCCTAGACCAAATCAATTCCCTTAATAAGCCATAATATATGCCAGCAAGTACATTATTTCATAGTTAAGGAAAGTTGCCACATGAAAGAATAAGTTCTTTGATCTCTCATGTTTTGCTCCTAATGTATCAGAAATGTACTACACAATCCACGAGTCATTTCTATTTATATTCATTTAGTAAGTAAAATAAAATTACACTTTACTAATCTTAAAGTTTTAGACCTGCATTCTATCTTATGCTTGCCTGTGTATAAAAGACATTTGCATAAACCTTAAGGAGAGTAGCTATTTACTAGATACCAAAGAAAAAGAAAATTTAGATGCTTCAATATTCAGTTGACTGGTACTCAAAAATGTCTTGGATTTTGAGGAATTTACCAGAGCTATCTCAAGATAGCACATGATAAATTCCTCACAAATTAACTCCATGAGTCTTAGCATAGGCAGGTCACTGATTATAGTGAGAAGCAGAAGTGGTATTTCAGCTGAACACTACAATGTTGGAAGAATTTGGATTAGAGGAAAGAATGGAAAAAAGATATAAAGAGTCCATATAGCACAAAGTATATATAGGGTAGAACAGACCTGTAAACCAGCAATACCCCTAGGTCATAATTAAACATTTCCATTTTTATCCATAATTTTAACATTATGATGTAAAGCTACAAAGGAAGGCAGGATTTATACTTTTATATATTCAGATGAAAATGTACAGACCACTCAAGGTATGAAATAAATCTTATCATACTGACTACATAATCAAACTGATTATATTAATTTTGGGGATGTAGTCTTGGCCATTAGATTGGGTTGGGGAGCAACAACGTAGTGTTTTCTGCTTATTTTGGTTTGTTTAAATGTTTCCTCACAGAAAATAAAGCAGCATCCTTTAATAATGTAGGGATAAATAACAAAAATAATAGTGGTTCTATATCACCTTATTTAAAATTTATTGTGAAGTATCTATTCCATAAATATTTATTATGAATTAATACTTTACTCTAGGCTCAGAGGATACAGCATTCAGAAAAACAGACTAAGTATCTTCTCCATAGAGCTGTGTGACCTTGGGAAAATTACTAAATGTTTCTGACCTATAGTTTCTTCATCTATAAATCTAGACCAATATTAGAAAGCCTATTATGGGAGAATATATATTGCTTATAGACATCTAAGAATACCTACTAGTCGGGCGTGGTGGCGCATGCTTGTAATCCCTGCGCTTGGGAGGCTACAACAGGAGGATAGCACAGGTTCAAAGACGGCCTCAGCTACTTAGTAGTGGGACTCTCAGCAATTTAGTGAGACCTTATTTCCAAATAAAGTATAAAATAGGTCTGGGAGTATAGCCTGGAGGTAGAAAAGCCCCTGGGTTCCACCCCCAGTACCGCCAAAAAAAATAAAAATTTAAATTTAAAAAAATTAAAAAATAAAAATACCTACTAAATGATACTAGTCAAAAACTTATCTTTAGCCAGGTATATTGGCACATACCTATAATCCTAGTATATGAGAGGCTGGGACAAGAGGGTTGCAGACTCTAGGCCAGCCTCAGCAACATAATGAGACTCTCAGCAACCAAGAGAGACTCTGTTTCAAAAACAAAAAATAAAAAGGGCTGGGGGTAGATCTCAGAGGTAAAATGTTCTTGGGTTCAATACCTAGAACCACACACAAAAAACCCCACAAAACAAAAAAAACCTTCTCTCTGCCATCATCAGACGTTATGATAGCATATCATGCTTTTATCACATATGATTTAATTTTCATATTTCAGACACATCCTTTACTTTTAACTGATAAAATGATGTGGTAAAGAGGAAAGTGGGCAAAGAACCTGCAGTAATTAGAAGTCATGCTTTCCACATTTATTTCTACCATTTACACAATATGTGATCCTAGGTAAACTTCTAAACTTCTGTGCATCAGTTATCTTAATTCTAAAATAAGGATAAAATGATTTGATCCATTTACTTATTGGGGTGTTTCAAAGAATAGATGACAACTTCAAAATGTAAATGATTACAAAGTACATAAATAGGAGTCAATTTGTCTCCATCATATACCATGCTCTGAGTATAGAGAGGTGTCACTAACAACCTTACTAGTATGTATGGGTAGTAGGAGGAAGGTAGCAGAATGGGGTTAGGAGGGAATCACACCAAGAATGTTGTGCGCACATATGAACACATCACTTTTGCTGTTGTTGTTGTTATTGTTGTTGTTGTTGTTGTTGTTGTTTTCTGCGGGTCTGGGATGGAACCCAGGGGCATTCGACCTCCGAGCTACACCCCCTACCCTATTTTTTTATTCTTTATTTTGAAACAGGGTCTCACTAATTTGTAGACGGCCTCACTAAGTAGCTGAGGCTGTCCGTGAATGGCGATCCTCTGGTCTCAGCCTCCCGAATGCTGTGATTACAAGCGTGTGCCACCACGCCCGGTTGAAAACATGACTTTGAATATCACTATGATGTATAATTATACTGTACCAATAAAATTCTAAAATAAGTGAAAATAATTATTCTTTGGAGATATGTGGAGGGGAGAAGCCATTTCTCAAACAGATCAAAGTTACCTAAGAATATACTTCACACAAAATGAACCATTCTTTTCTTTCCCACTGCAAAAGCAAGCCTTACTATCTAGAAGTATGTTTAAAAAATTTCAGCATGTCTCTGCTATTCTGGACAAGTATATAAGATTTCAAGAAAAAGGATATTTATTAATAAGAATATCAACAATCACATATAAAATTGCATTTCTACATGAATCAATTTTTATCTTTTAGTGCTTTTAATGGGAACCAGAATTGATGAGTGAAGTGGAAAAAGAAAAAAAGTAGCAAAAAAGACATAAGAAAGCTTGTAATCCCAAAATTTGGGAGGCTGAGACCCGAGAATCAAGGTTCGCTGGCAGCCTCAGCTACTTAGTGAGGCCCTCCACAATTCAGTGAAACCCGGTTTCAAAATAAAGAATAAAAAATAGTGCAGGGGGTGTAGCTCGGAGGTCAAATGCCCCTGGGTTCCATCCCCAGACCAGAAAAAAAACAAAAAGTAAAAATGGCTAGAGGGTAAAAGAGAAAAGAATTTTGTAAAAGCAAAAAAATAAAAATAAAAATAAATTTAAAAAAATGGAACAGGTATTGATGAATCAACATAAAAAGATATTTTTCCTTTGGTGTAAGAAGAAAATAGATGCAGAGATAAATGAGACAGATGTGAAAAACAAGATAAAGAATATTCACATATGCAACACAATAAAAGAAAAACTCAAAGCCATTGTGACAAGATAGGAAGAAAACAGAAACAATATAAAAAGTCTACAAACAGATATTTGAGAACTATGCTTACTCTGTATATGTCACAGGCAAATAAAAGAAATTATTTGAGAATAAATAAAATCTTAACACAGCAAATCACTTTTTGGTTGCATCGTATATTACAATGAATGTACTACATAATTTGTATGCTTCACAAACCTTATTAAACTCATATTTGGTGTCTGTATATCAGGGGTAATTTTTTTAAAAAAACTTCAAGTCTGTCCTAAGATGGTGGTTGCCAAATTGATGATACAGCAAGAAGCTTAGACTACTGATATAGAAGATAGCATTATAACCTTGATACAGTCAAATGAAAAAAAGGGGTAGTATAACTACACTGGAACAAACAGGCTACCTATTGATTCTTAATTTAATAATTGTTTTTCTTTTTCAAATAATTATTAAACAGTGAGCTGACCTTCAAAAATTTAAATATTGTAATCTGCCTAACTTGTTTGAGTCATATGAAATGTTTTAGATATCTTGGTTAGGCCACATTTTGGGAAGGTCTTAAAATTTTATATGCCACTTTTATGACTAATTCAATAGACTGATGGCCTATATCCAATACCTGTAATGTTTGAAGCACGATTCCAGAAAGAAAAGTGATTAGTCAATGAAATAGAAACAAAACGAAAAATAAATGTTTAGATAGCAACATATTTTCTCTCAATGGTGGTATAAAATATTTTGTTAATGATCTCTTAAAATAAATGCAAACCAGCTCAAGTTGAATATTCTGAAATATTACTACTACCCTACAGTGTAATTTACAAACTGTTAATCTGGCTATATTCAAATGTTCTGAAATGCACTCTTTTGAAGAACATATCAATTTACTATCTTCATTCACTCAGTATCATTTTGACATGCTTTACTACTAAATTAACTTTCTTGCATCCATAATACAGGCTTTGAAAATTGCACAAATTTGTCTCATCTATATAACGCTCAGTATGTATACCACGAAGAATATGTCAAAGTGCAAATACAATTGTTTGTGCCCCCTACAGAATTAGATATCCTTGGGCAGCACTGCTGTAACAATCTCATGCTGCTAGCATTGCAAAGTGCAAAGGCTCACTGGGAAGACAAGAGCAAAGGACAAGAGTTCCCTCAATAGCTATCCTTAAACTATTTTAGCTTAAATATTTATTAAGATATTAATTACTCTTCTTCGCCTTTTTGCCTTTAGAAGTTAGCCTCAGACACCAAGGATGGATAAGTTACTCACAGGAAAACAATGCATTATCTAGTAAAACTTACCACCCAAGATGAAAACTGCTTTGTCCAATGCATTATTAATTCAGCAGATAATGTGTTTGAGCATTATTAGGCAACATGTACTCTCTTTTATGGAAGCACTGCAATATAAAACCTTAAAGAAAGAGCATGTTTGGGAGCTATACTGGAAAGTTTCCTTCTGCAATATCATAATAAAAATTTTCCATAAGCTTTCCTTATTTGTGACTTCAAAAAAGTGTCATACTGAAATAAGAACAATGTGTCTTGTAATTTTAAATAAAAAAAAGAAAACATTTCATATAAGTAGGCAGCCATGGGAAACAAATGGCCAAGTATGAAGAAATGAGCAGTGTCTTAAAAACATAATTTATATGAAATAAAATATAATAAAGGAAAGAAAATAAAAAAGAAAAGTTGTGTTCTCACTTACTCTGATATACAACTGCATCATTTCCTTTTCTCTTTGGGGGTTACGGTACTTCTCATAGAAATCACGCCGCTTCTTTGTTTCTTTAGAGACTTTATCTTTTCTTTCCCGTTTTTCTGCTGGCTCATCTGAACTATCAGAAGATGACTGTACATGGATCTTCGGCTTTTCTACTTCAATATAGTTTTCATTGGGATTCAGTACTATTACTCCATATCCTTCCTGTATTGAAAGGAAGAAGGTGGTATCTTTAATCTTAGAATCCATTTCAATTCACAAGTTTCTAAAATCTCAGATGAAGTAATTTAATATAGTTGCATCTTAACTAACTTTTCCTTTAAGAAATACTATAGTTTAAATTTTTCCAATAAAAAGTCATTTGAAATATTTTTTAAATTTGTATAAATAAATGCATACTATCTATATGAACAAAATGATAAATTGCAACATAAAGATTATACATCTTAAGTTAAAAATGTAATTCAGAATTCTCAGAACCCCCAAAAAGATTGAAATAAATTATGAAACAAGAGTACTTAAAAGCCACATTAATATTTATGATAAATATTTTGAGAAAATGATCTCCTTAAAATTAAAGTTTACAATTCAAACTGCATTTTCTAGAATTTTTCATTTTAATTGCCCATTATGAACATTTTAAATGTGTTTGCAAAGAGTGGAAAGTCAATTAAAAAGAATAAGTCTGATTTAATGTTCCACAAATTTACATATCAATCTTATCAGAAATATATAATTTATGTCTACCTTTGCATCTTGGATTTTATTCATCTTTTATCTTTCAGGAGGGTAGAGAGAGCATAAAACAAAATACTATGGTATGCAGCAGCACATTTTTTATCTTGAAATTTATTTAATTTTTCAAACTATTATAATAATTTCTTTTTATGAATAACTAGTACCAGAAAACAAGAAGTAAGTTCTAAAGTTTAAAAATACAGCCTATTGAGCTACTAAGGCTTTCTTTAAGTATGTAAAACATGTTTTCCTGTCTGATTTGCTTCTAGCAAGGCAAACATTTCTACAGTTATAATTGAGAAATTTTTTGATATTTATGTTAGAACTGATGGAATAACCTAACCATGAAAAAGTAAAGAAGGATAAACAATAACCACTGACAAGCATGTACAACGCAAATATTTGAAGCTATTATATATCTGACATTTCTATTCAATTCTGTACTGTGGGTGTTCCAATGATGTCCTTGTAAAATCCTGTAAGGTTATATACTTAACGGATGTAACATGTTTTTTAAGAAACATAAGTGCTATAGAAAATAAAGCTTATAAAAATCTCCATGTTTACTTAAAAAGAATATTTTTTCCAAAATTAGAACCACAGAATTATCTATTTAAAGCTTAAAATTTAATTCCTTTTTGCAAACCCAAATATAAGGAGATGCTTTTTAAAAACCGATAGCAGTAACAATTAGCCAGTGCGAGCATGGACTCAATTATATTATTTAAAAATATGTTATATTTCTCCACAGGATCAGATTCTTTTTTTTTAACAGTTGACTGATTTCAGAAACCATTTATAAATTTCACTAGAATTACTTCAATTTTTACCCCAATCAGATGATATTATTGTTTAAAACCATGATTGGTGAGGAAACTTTCAAGATCACTCAAGTTCTGATTTTAGAGATAGGACCATTAATTAAGACATAGTCATCTTACATATGTGAAAATTATATAATAATACACACCAATCTGATTTACAAAACACCACATACTCTTCAGCAGATGTTTAAATAAACTTTTAGATAATATCTCTTACATGAAGAGATTATAAAATGTTTTGCAAATATCTTAAGACAATTTGTATCAAAGCAGAACAAGTTGGGTTTTTGTTTTTTTAAGTTTCTTAGCTGTCAAGTCAAAAGTTTTACCAACAAAAGATATTTAATTTGGTCCTGCTTTATTCTAATCTGTATAGCTAATTCAAAAGTCTTGTAATTCATTGTGATCACTGTCAGGTAGACAGATTGTCACTTGGTGATTTTCTACAGTTGGACACACTTGAGTAGTTATTAAAATCACATTTGAAGGAAGTCCCTACCCCTCTTGCTTGTGCCTCTTAAAACTTTTCACGCCCTTCTCAAATTTCAGCCATAACTTCTCCTCCCACTAAAAGTAAGTTAAAGAACACTGTTGCACTCTGCTAAACAGGGTGAAATAGAGGCATTCAATACACTGTCTCTGGTGTAAGGAACATAGTCAAAAAAGGTCACCATAGGCCAAAAAGAAAATTGCCTCCTTACTAGATTCTGTACTGTGAGTAAGTGGTCTCCTGTCATGTTCCTTCTCTGCCTTCTCTGAGTGAATTGAACTTTAAACACACACAGGAGTGCGCGTGCCCCCTCACAAATGCGTGCACACAGCCTCTCATACTTGCATACAAGTTTGAGTTAGAAAGCCCCAAACAATTTTACAATTCATAGAGATGGAAATAGTGATATCCTACTTGTAACAAAATACCAAAATTTTCAAAATCAAGATAATGAAGTAGAACTTTTATTAAGTGATATAAGGATGAGTTATCTTTGCACTGAGTTCCAAATAAATGATCACTGTTTGAACAAAGTTTATAGTTGCCAGAAGTAAAAAACGTATCCTAGTTTATAACTTCAACATTAATAGAAATAACATTTTCATAATGTTAGGCTTATTTGAGTAAGTTTTACTTTGTTAAAAATCACAAACTGAAAAATTGCTTTGCTTACTTGATAGATCTGAAATTTTTTATGTCCCATCTAAATAAGTATAAAATATAGACAAACATAAATCATCAAAAAAGCAGTATTTGTCTAAGGTATTGATTATGTAACTGAAAATTACACGACTCATTTGTTCAATTTATAAAGACATAATGTCAATTTTTCACTTAGGAATCAACCAAAGAAAAATGATTCTATTTTTAAACCATCACTATATAAATCAACTAAATTTTTATTTAGATCTCAACATTGAATGTTTCTCCTTGAACACCCAAATAATTTAAGAATATTTATCCTTTATATATTTTAGACCGCTAATTTAAGTAATAACACTTGAGAAATATTTAGGAGCAGATTTTGCAAAAAAAATGAGAGTTGACTCAATAAGTGTCTACTAGAAATCAAATTAGCTTTTTGTAAAAAGGTAGATTTTCAACTGAAATTTTACTGCTAAATTAATTGATATATTCACAAACCATTCATGACTATTTTAAACTAGTAAAGAAAGCAGCCTTAACAAAATAAACTATCCCACCTACATGCTCTAACTAGAGATACACAATGAAACTTTATCCTCTCCTTCTTTTTTCTGTCATATATAACAATGTCTAAAAACACTTTATATAAGCCACAAAGATGTTTGCAATGTCAATTTTAGTATATAGAAGGAGTAAAAAAAATAAGGCAAAGCAAACTCAAAATATTAGTAATGCAATTGAGCTATTTTAATAGAACTTATATCTTAAAAATCAGAGTACATATCAGTTAAAAAGTGTTTCTATTTTCAGTAATTTAATCATTACATAAAAATAATGAAAAAGGTTGCGAATGCAACCTTTACCAAGTACATTCATAAAGTTTTACAAAACTACATTTTATAATCAGACACCAAGTATAATATCATGAAAAATCTTTGCCTTGCTAGTCTAATAAGAAAGGCTCCATAAGATGAGCATAGAATCTGAAGCATTGTATATTGAAGTATACCTTTTATATTTAATTATTCCTTATGTATGTTAATTTTTCCACAGAATGAAAAGTGAAATAATTTCAAATACATAAGAAAACCTCTTCTGTTATATTTAACAAAATAAAATGATCAAATTGATGGTCTAAAATTCTACAGTTAAATAAATGAAACTGGCATAAAATTTCATAGTAATTTACCCATGCCAATTTCAATATTCAGCATTTCAAAAGACAAAGCATACATAATTTCAAAAGACAAAGCATACATAATGTTGTTAATTAATTCTTTGGTTTGATCACAATTTAGTTGATCAAGAAAGTGATCAAGAGGACAAATATTGGTCAAGGGAAGGTTTAGTTCATCTCATTACATTTTCTATACTTGTTTCTATCCTAGTTTTCTATACACTAGTTTCTATACATTTTCTATAACTAGTTTCATTTTCAGACCTCTGTTTAATAGAGTCTAAATTACAGGATCCTGATCAGAAACTCTAAGAAGTTTACTGCTAGACTTGGGATTTTATTCAGCATATGAATTTGCTGTAAGTTAAATAAGACACATAAGCCCCCAGACCTTCTTTACTTTGGTGTCTAAAAATGTACTTACTAATAAATAATAGTTCATTTATAATTCAATTAACAAATGTTGACTTAGGTCAGAGGTCTAAAACAGACAGGTGATACCAAACATAAAGAACCAGGGGGAATCTTGCTGGAGAATTAAATCATACAAAACTGTACCTATAAAGAAGGATCTGCAAATAGATAAAATTTAAAATCTTCAACCAAACCAAAATTTTATTTTTAACCCCAAATGATACCTGAGAAAACTGAAGATTTATCAAAGTTAATTTGCCTTTTATTTGTCAATTTTACAGAGAAGGGGAAAGAGGGAAAATTCTCATCTTTTCAAATCTCTTGTGATTGACTAAATAAAGAAATCAGCTGAAAGTTCTCAGCTCTGCATATCAACCTGCCAATACTGCAAACTACATGTGACTAGAGAGGTCAGGGGTCACAGCAGAATCTTCTGACCTATGGAACCATCCATTTTGATCTTCAGGCAAAGGTGTGTAAGAGATCATTTTACAGAGATTTAGCAACCATATTTTTCAAGTTCAGCATGCTTGGTTTGAAAGAAGATAGGTATGCATATCCTCATGGGAAATGAAACTCAAAGTGTTTTATCCCAAAACTTCATCTACCCATCATTAAAACAGACAAACCGTTGTCCATTCATCTTTTCTGAAAGATGTATGTTGTATTTATTCGCATCCTTTTTTCACAAGAAAGGTATGTATAAGTCACTGTTGCAACATCCTAGGTGCAACAATGAGAGGAGGTCATGACAACCAATCAGAAGTCACTAGTGAAGCGTTAAAGTAAACATAGCTGTTGGAGTTGCAGCTCTGCTTGAAAAACACCCCCTCCATTATATTTCAACAATTTTCTCAAGTCATGACGTGGTACTGAAATGCCTAAAATGTCATTTGACTCTGTTTTGTACTTTTTTTCAACATGCATTTAGGTAACAGCACCTTACTAATAATTTTTAAATTGTTCATCAGGATCATACTTCAACTTGTAGCTTTCTAAATTCTAATGCTGTGACCCACGGTCTAAAAACATCGTAATATGGACCAACATTATCCCAGTTAAGTTTCCAGCCTCAAATAGCTCATCAAGTTGCTCAGTAAAAGAAAACATGCCACAAAAAGTTTTCAGAGGACCACCTGTTGTCTATTATTTTTACATAGCACTTACTCATAAATCATAACACAGGGTAATTAATCAAGCTGTCAAAGAGAAGGTCAAGGGTTATATGGTAGAGTCAGAAGGTCATGCATGGGCTGATAGAGGTCAGGGTCACACTGCATTCCTCATTATCAAGTTGGGATGAGAGACGGCCCAAGCAAACAAAAGTGAAAGCAGATGGAGAAGTGAGTGGATAAAAAAGAAAGAAAAAAAGAAAGAAAGAAAATTTCACAAACAAAAAGAGAAGTGAAAGAAGACTGTCAGCTGCCTTCAAACAGAGAATAGAAGAGAAAAAATACACTGAAATGTGTTCAAAGGAGTTCGAGGATATAAAGAAACTACAGTTTTATTAATTAAATAAATTGCATATAACTTTTCTTGGCCATTTTATTACAGTATACTAACCAATATCAGAAAATCTGTTTGCCATGTCTATTCCTTTTCCAGTTATTGTGCTCCATTAATTAAGGAAGTGCAAAGAGTTCTAAGATGAAGTATAATTTACAAAAACAATACAACTTGTAATTTTTCCACTTTAATATTATTTCAAGGCTACAACTCAGATGCAAATAGTTTTAAGCCCAAAAACAGATAATTTGAGTATGCTACAAAGATAGCCACAAACATAAATGCATCATAAAAGTCCTTTTGAATAACAAAACAGTTATAAAATATTCTATTATTACGCTGGCCTGAATTAGATGCAGAATACTGTGCAAAATTAGCTGTCACCCTTTGCTCAAAATCTTTGTTAATCTCATTTTGAATGTTTGCAGCTTTATCAACACATGCATCAATGTCAGCTCCTTGGTTACTGAACCGCTGTAGTTGGAAGAAGATATAATTAAAATGTTTTGGCACAGAAAAGGTGAAATTGTATCTTCCCTTGTTCCCTTAGGAGTCTGTAAAACATGAAGGATATATTGACAAACACACTCTTGTCTCCAGTTCTGACATCTCAGGTCATCCAAGTACTATTTATTTTAAAACATTCACTCTGCACTTAAAGTTATTATCACCTGCTCTGTTTCTAACTTTTTCTAGGATTTAAAATACAGTGATGCTTAAACTTTAAAAATTATCTTTAAATTATTAATAACTTATTTATGAAAGAATTCCATAAATGCACAATAGCACCATAAAGTAAATGAAATTATCATTCATTATGAAGGATGACAACATAATTTAATACTCACCTTCATAAAATTTTTTATATTCTTTGCTTCTCATTCTTATAAATGACTCAAATAGACACCCACACATTTACACATTAAAGCAAAAAGAAATAAAAAGTTATAACTGGTGCCCAATCAATGGCATATCAAAATCCATAACTTGATAACTTTAGGTGACTATAGATACATCTTCATTGAATGATCCAAAGCAAAGTTGGAAGGCCAGATTTACCTTATGAACTTTATTGTTCTGTATGCTAGTCACACCTTTATATCTTAGAGTACTGAATAAAAGTCCAGTGTTCTTAATTTCAATTAGAATCTGTTATAAAGTTGTATAAATATCTTAGCTATCAAAGATCTCCAGAAGGCAAATGGATTTTCAAATTATTATCACTTTGACCCAATTATATATCATATTAGCATGTCTTTAAGTTACTGATAAAACCTGCATAGGAACTATTGTACTTAAGTCAGTATATCTTAAAATATGCCACCTTTCTCTTTCTTTTTTCTTTCTATAAAATATCATATGTTTAAAATATTTTTGTTTCTTTCAAGAACATACCAGTGCTCTTAAATGTGGTCATAGAGTCCATTTGTAAGGATGAGGACATAATAAAGTATTCTAAGTATTCATTGAGTCAAGAATCCATTAATCACTAATTTTATACAATAAATATTTAATAAGCAGCTACTATCTACCAAATATACTTCAGAATATAGCTATAAAGTATATGTAAGAGTCACCTTTCATTTTTAGATATTTCTGTTTAGTAGAACCAGAAAAATCTAAATCAGAATCAAGTATAAATCTCTAAAATAACTATATGAAGCCATTTCATATAAAGGACTGTGAGAAGAAAACAAGGAGAAAAACAGAATGATAAAATATTTCTGGGTAGATTTTCAGGGTTAAGTAACCCTAAAGGGTAATCTATGTCTGTAGTTATGCTAATAGTATTGAACTCACTCCATAACAATGAAAATGTACTGTTTCAGTGTGTGTGTGTGTGTGTGTGTGTGTGTGACATTGTATACATTCAGATATTTTAACAAGTATTATTATCATTTAATAATGTAAGAGAAAACTTTCTATATACATCTACCTCCTGACAAACAGGTGCAATTGAGTACAGCTATGAATTTCCCTTCCCACAATGACCTATGTCAGATCTTCTCATACTTCTTCTGCTAAATAATTTAATTACTTATGAGTTATGGTTTCTTTGTAACCTTTTAAATGACTAGCTCATTAAAATGCAAAAATATGCAAAACATGATGTCACTGGGTCAAACAGCTGTGTTGGTAAAATTATGGCTGTGAATGTCCCCAAGAACATGAAAATATTAATAATTTATATTGCTCATTAGATGGCAAAATTCTTTAAACAGATTTAGAGACAGATTAATTTTATAATCACAAAATGCTATACTACCTCATGGTAACAAATCTTTTTGCCATCTGTGACCCTTTAGTATACATAAAACATATAAAAATTCATAATGGTTTTAAGTTTTAGTACCATAGTATGCATATTTGAGAATAATACCATAAGATCCTGATGTATGGAGGAAAGGAACTTTGTTTGATAAAACAGAACTACTTGGTAACTTGTAATCACAACTTAATTTTGCTCTGAAAAGCCAGAACACAGCAAAGAAGTTAGAATATGAGACGGTCA
>NC_137786.1:79920513-79978013 GCF_963383645.1 Muscardinus avellanarius
TGATGTAGTTTTGTAAATATCACAGGAATGGAATTGATGATAAAGGCAAATGCGAGATTAGACACACACAGTTGCTTTCGAACCAAAAAAACAAGACTCTCAACAAAGGGCTGCTGTATCAAACAGTAATAAAGAGCCTCAAGCAGTTGTCTGTGCTCATGCCAGTTTTCATGCTTTAATTCAGCTGCCCTGTGGTTCTTAGCTTTGACATTGAGATCTGCACGGCCACCAGAGATAATTATTTCAACCTTCAGGCCATCAGGCATTCATTTTTGATCATGGATATGTAAGAGATGTTTTTTGCTTTCCAAGTCTTCCAAGTAGATCTCAATAGAAGGGCAAAAATAGGGAAAGCAGTACGCATTTGAAAAGAATTTGCACACTCTGCACTATAGATATGTGGATTGTTCCATCAATTAGTATAAATACTTCAGTTTACCTGGTAGCTATTTAGAAGTTTTAATTTGCTCCCAATTTAAAATACAGAATTAATTACTGCCACCAGTACTGTGACTCTAAAGGCATAAAATTTGTTCAAATATTTACCCTAGAATGCATACTTTGCATATTTGAATGAAAACATGAAAGCATCCTAGTACTAAATCCATAAACTAAAAATAGCAATTATTCAAGTTTTTGTACATTATATCATAATGTGCATTAATGCAAAACTGTATTCGTGAACATATATCACTCACCAAACTATTAGTAGCTGTAGAAATCACTGAACAAAGTAATGTGGCAAATTTCTAGTTTAGCGAGATCACACGTCTCTGTGAAATATGGTGATTGCACTAGTTTCCAAAAAAATGTAGTAAAAGATCTAATCATCCTACTAATACTAAATAATATAATTTTAAATATATAATTCACCTCAATTTTTAAAAGATGCAGATTTTTAAAATTTTGTAATTTTATTAACTAAATTGAACAAATAGTAGAGCTTTAAATATATAATTGATATATGATAGAAAAGAAAGATAAAAATAATCTGTAATAAGCAAATATAAAACATGAGTTATAATTTTTATAAATATATTTTTGTAAATGCTTTAAATATTTAAAGAATATGGCATATTATCACTACTATTCAATAAGAAATCTATGCCTAAGAAATTTAGTTAAGTAGATAACTTGAGAGACATAATTATGGCTACCCAAAAAAAGCTAACCTTGCCATTAAATAAAAAATCAGTTGCCATATTAAAATGGAAGCAGCAGAGATGTTGTCATGGTAGATGAATGTCAATAGTCAAATAATCCTAATAATTTCAGGAATAGTTAACTCATTAAAAAGGGGAAACAATTATGTTGACTAGTATTTTAATGAATTTAAATTATACATTTTCTTCAAATGTAAAATCTCAAATATTCCTGATTCCCAGAGCAAAATGAGACATTAGCTTAAAGAGATTTAATAGGTTTCTGTGACTACTGTGACATACTTACCCTCCCCTTAAATTGAAAACAAGGGCAAGTGGTTAAAAAAAAAAAAAAACTAAGTTAACATCTTTCTCAGAAAGTCTAAACTTGAATACAGGACAGAATGCTAATTAAATAAAACTATAGAATGTTGTTAGAATATCAGATCTTCAATCTTCCAGAGTTTGCATACCAGAAACCTTTTCCATCTTATATCAAAATTTCACACATAATTCAAAGTATAAATTGGCACATGACTAATAGGATCATTTAGTGTAAAAAAGTCAAGCCATATAACAGGTGAAATAATATGATGGTATACCAAATATCAGTGGGTATGAGTATCCCTAACACTTTGCATACAAAACAAACAAAACATGATTGTCTTTATTAAAACAAAGGGTTCCTCTATTCTTTTGCTGCCCAAGACTCACAGAAAGTAAAAGATACTGAGAGAAATTCTCTAACGTACATGATGCTCATCCATAAACATATCAAAGTCAATCACTAAGCCAAACATGAGAAAGAGGGACGGGGAGGGAATGGGGTGGGAATTGGATAAAGGCTAATTGAGTGATGTGTGCATGTATGCCTCACCTCTACCATCTTGTACTCCATGAAGATGTATGATAATAATGCACCAATAAAAAGAAAAAAGTTTAAAACATGGACATTTTATAAAAATTCTATAAAAATTTTACTTATTAGTCAGTTATTTGTATTAAATGTGTTCCCTTATGCTCTTAATAGATAAGATATAGACTTTCAAAAGTGGGAGCGCAACATGTTATAGTTACTATATAGAGTAAAACTTGGAGGATTAAATACAATAATTTATGAAAAGCTTATAGAAGAAAATATAATTCAGTGTTTGTTTTTCACACCCCCATTCTTAGTAAAAAAAGAATGATCTCAATAAATTAGCAAAAAAGCTAAGAAAGCTAGATTTCTTAAAGTACTTTCATTCTATGTGATTTTAAAATTTAAAATAATTTTTAAAAATTTTGAAAATCTACCCTAAAATGGCAAACTAGAATAAAAGATTACCTACATATTATAATGGGATATTACCTTCTGTTTTCATCAGTGGAAGATTGTGTAATAATTTCAAAGAGTCTCTTTCATGAGGTACTGCCAGATCCTCATGCTCAAAATAACTGGGCCAAAGTTGCTTGCTTCCCTACAGATATAACCACTTTTCAATTTTTAGTACTACTACTGGGAATAAAAAATCTTAATTGTAGTGTCAAGAAAAGACAAGACCATAAAATTATATAAGGCAAGTGATTGGCCTATGGAAGGTTCAGAAGATACCAGGGATATTTAGATTCTCCATCTTTATAATTTCAGATTTTTAGAGAATTTCATCTTCTTCATACCTTAATCTTTTGCTGTACCATGTTCCCTGATTCATATTAATTTGCAAGTTTTGGGTCATAATTTTAGCAAGTAGGAAGCTTTAGTGACTGAGCATATTGCTGTGGAATTCATGCCTCCTATGACTAATATACCTCTTCCTGCTCCACATCTCTCCACAATTTTTGATTCTCATCATGAGATGAATATTGATATGACCAATAAGAAATATACTATAATTTATTACCTGAATATATTTCTGTAAAAACTCCTTGTTTTCATTATCATTTTCTTTTGTACATGAACTTCATGAAATTTCCTTCTGATCTTTTAATATTTTTGTCTGTGCAAGCTACTTAAAGGTTCTCTGCTGTGCACTGTAGGGCAAGCTAGACTTTAAGTATGTCTGTTTGCATTCTTCATAACAAAGTTGACATATATTTAGAGTACTTGCCTAAATATATCGGTCTTTCTTTCTCTATCTTATTTTGTTCTATGTACTTCTTATTTCTATTACCATTGTTATCATCCTTCATTCTCTTTTTTTGCGGGGAGACTTACCTTTGCCTTGGCTAAAAGAGGTTCTTAGTAGTGATAAACCTCCTTAGTGGTATGTAGAGTGCACATTGACAATGGTTCACATATATATAGTAAAGTAAAATTCTAAGTCAACCAAATTGTCAAGTAAAAGACATTCATTTGGTCATTTCCCTTTTGAGTCATTATGGAAATGTATCTCACATAATTTAAACCACACATGCACACAAAAAATGCAAGCCATAGCCATCAAGAAGTCTAATTCATGCCTCGAAAATGAAAAAAATAACAACAGCTTATATTTACTGACTGCTCATTATGGGACAGGTGAATTAAGCACTCTATATGCATTATATCATATAATCATCCTTAAAAAAACTCTTTGAGGTAGAGATGTTCGTTGGCATCCTTACCTTATATAGCTGTTAATACGGCAAAAGTGGTTTGTACACCGTGTCTTACACTCTTGACCAATATGATAGGCTATGTAATACTTATTACTTTCAGCATGTGATAAGTGGTTATTAATTTTAATTGTGATGATTTCTGGAGGCTTTTATATTTTTAAATGGCAAATACCATGATTCTATAGAATATGTTATAGACTGATGGTACTTCTGGCATTAGCTCTGTAATGACCTTATGTCACCTCTAGGGGTCAGATATATTTTATAAGGTGAAATTTGAAACATCTGGTATCCATCAGATAAAAGAGCAGGTCATATA
Source organism: Muscardinus avellanarius (assembly GCF_963383645.1). Taxonomy (NCBI): domain Eukaryota; kingdom Metazoa; phylum Chordata; class Mammalia; order Rodentia; family Gliridae; genus Muscardinus; species Muscardinus avellanarius. Next base: position 79,924,555 of record NC_137786.1, read on the forward strand.
GAATCAATATGGGAATGTATCTAACATAATTTTATAAACTTTCATATAGCTAAAATGTAATCTTAGATCTAGTATAGATGGACAAGGTATCTCAGGTATTCTTAACCAAGGCTTCTAATAGATTGCTAAAACAAGATAAATTGTCTGTAAAGTTCTTTATAGCTCTGCCTATCAAGCGTCCCTATATTCTTATGAAAGGGAAAAAAAAACCCAGCAAGGATTTAGACTTCTGTAAAACTATTGATTATTTAGTCAGTGTTTTTATGGATTAAATTTGAATGTGGCTTATTGTTACAAGAACGAGTTATTTTGCTTTTAGTTGCTATATGAAGCAATAGGCAAAATGTGAAGTATATGAATTGGAGGGAGGGCACAATTACCCTGACCAACTTTAGAAATCTCTATGAAGTCACTTGAGAGCTCAGGACTATAGTTTCTTTTAGAGTTAAAATGGGAATTCACAGGCTAAAGTATATACACATGGACGGTTGATTAAGACAGTTTATATTATTATTATTATTATTATTATTATTATTATTACTATTATTAGGCTTAATAGAGGTCAGTTAAATGTCATCTAGTAGATTATGCCAGTATCAGTAGCTTTAATCTTGATGACCTGGGCATAATTGTTGATATGTCCTTACTGGTGTTTCATGGAGTACCTGAAAATAACAAAACTATTTTGAAAAAAGAATAAACATCAGCATAACCATTTTTCTTTATTCAATAAATACTATTTAGATATACTAATTGGCTCTAATAGAAAGAAACCATTCAAGTGAGAACAGAAGTATTGGCAAAGTCATAATGTGATTAATGAATGCTGGATAGTTGATATGTTTAGTGATTTTTAAAAACCAAACCAATATGAACATCTCTTCCAGGGGTCCATTAATCAATTAATCAAGTAGTTTCTAAATTGGTATTACATGAAGAACATAGTATTAAGGGAAATTAACAATAACAATATTTTAAGATATATTTTTCAAAGAGTATTATTTTAGAAAACAAGAGAGGCTATTTTGCCTTTTTTTATTTGAGGATAGTGCTTTGCCCAGATATTATCTAATACAGTTATAAGGTAAAATTAAAAATAAACAACAGTAAACATTAAGTTTAAAAATAAGGATGTAATGCCTGCTCTTACTATAATATAAATAATACCTATTGCTTCTGAAGGTTACATCACAGGTCATGGTAAAATAATCTAAGCAAACTTTTAAATGAAGTAGACAAAAATATTCATGTAAGCTTACCAGTCATAAAACTAAAAGAGCAAAAACAGAGAAGGAAAATTGAGCAATCACATGTAAAATTAAATGCTGCCTTTAAGAGTTGGTTTTAATTATGAAATTTTAATGTTTGGTTCATTACATTTAAAAATGTCGAATGGTAATGAAAGCACTTGGTCACATGACCTGAAACTGACTAGCATCCAATGATCTGAGAAGTACTCTGCTTATGATATTCCAAAATTTTTGGCATTTTCCCTGGCTTAAACTTTCCACTTTACCCTATAGCTTTAGTAGCTCTGATTCCTTCCTCAGTTCTCCTCTAGCCTGATGCAAGAGAACTGGACCCTCCTCACTAATGTAAATGCATGATGACTGCTAACTAATCTCTTAGAAATATGTATTTAAAACTGAAAACAATGATTATTCATTTTTGTTTAAGTTCATCTGAGTTTCTAATAAACAGGAATGAATTACTTTTTAATAGTGTATAGTCAAAAGTAAAGCCTGGCATTACTTTTGATAGGAGATTGCAGTTCACAGACAGCTTCAGCAACTACTTGGTGAGGCCCTTTGCAACTCAGTGAGACCCTGTTTCAAAAAAATAAAGAATAAAAATAGGGCTGGGAGTGTATTTTAAAGGTAGAATGCCCCTGGGTTCCATCGCAAGTAACACACACACACACACACACACACACACACACACACACACACACACATCAAAAAACAATAAAAACAAAAACTAAAGATGCAATCTTGGAAGCCTGAGATGATTGCAAGAATGAATTTGCAAAGTAGACAAAAAAATAAGATGATATATCTATCTTCTTCAGTGAAACCTGAGAAGGTGGGGTATGTGAGTAAATAGCAGAATCCAATGGCCTACGAAAATAAGTATTTCATTTATTTTTCTACAAGGTAATAAACTCCGCTAATATTCTTTGTTCAGCTGTTAATATGTTATTTATGACTATAAGAGCCTATAACATAGTACCTTCACAAATATCCACTTATTGAAATTCTATACTACCTAAAAAACTTTGGAAAGATGCTTGTAAAGTTTTGAAATAAATAGAAATTCAAAGGTATAATCCACAATCAGGAACTTTCTAATATTTTTGTTACATGTTCAAGCATAAGTGTGTATGATAATATAAATAATATAATAGACAGCTGTTGCCCTGATAGTTGGAAGATGAGGATAATAGGCTAACTTTAGTTCAAACATGATCAACATATAATCACTGATAAGCTCAAAACCTTCAATACATTTCTGTAAATAGCTGTACTTGCTTAATAGTTTCCAGCAAGCAGGCTTTTGATGGTTAAAAAAAAACAGGATTGGGATAAATTCATGAAAGATAACAATTCCTGAGAATTGATATTTGGAGTAACAACAATAACAAAAAAAACAGAGAATTTTCAAGACTAATTAAAAATGTTTTAATTTTTAATTAAACCTATGTGAACCTATAACATGTCTGGAAAATCAACTTACCAAGAATTATTTCATATAGAAGGAAGAATAGCAACCTGGAGAACTTCAAATGTAATGGATAAGATCTTAAATATGCACTATGCATGTACTTATCACAATATTACATATTAGTTCAATAAAATGCAAAATTTTTTGGTTTATGAGCATTTCTATTTTATTCCAATAAAAGAAGATCTTAAATGAACCAATGAATCATCTTTATAAACCATACTCATAATTAGTATGGTAAAAGAAAGGCCACTCTAAATGTTATTCATTTTTTAATCCAAATAAGGTCACACTAGTAACAGTTGTATAATTAAAAACATTACCTTTGTGAAGAAATGTTTTAGTCAGGTATTTGCTATTTAGCCGGGAATTAGTAAAAAAGTGAATAGTAAGTATGAAGATTATTTGTTCTACTCTGTAAAGGGTAAATAAAGCAGCCAGGGCTTGAGATAGGGTACAAAGAACGTTTCCATGGTTACATGCTTTCCCATATCAAATTAGAGCAGAATTTGTGTACAAGAGGTTTGTTGACAGCCTACATAGGCCATAAAAAGAATAGAAGGCTAGGAGTTTGAAATCTAAATATATGCTGCAAAGTCTGTTGAGAGAAAGTTGGGTGAAGAAAGCAGCATCAGGAGAGCAGCAGATTAGTTAAGAGTATCAGATGTCATCTTGTAAAAAAGATAATTTTTCCTTTAGATGTGCCTAGTAAAAGTCTCTCCAAATGTATGACTAGTTACTCTTTTCTTCATTTCCACAAAGACACCTCAATCTGGTGTCCACCCAAGCTATTAAGAAGAGCCATTATTTGGCATGCAGCTAGAAGCATCAGCTTCACCACCTGCCCAGGCATGCAGATGTCACCCCACCATATTCAGTTTCAAACATGGGCCCATCAAAAGGACAACTAAAGGGCTGTTTCCACACAAGAGCAGGCCAAGCAAGAGCTCTGTTGTACACCTGCCCCTATTATTCTTATAGCTATTAGTAGGAGTGATTTCTTTTTTTAGTACATGCTGAAAATTCAAGTTGGGGTAAATAGCATCTTATCATTTATAACATGGTTAGATGTATGTTCAAAGTACCTCCCAGCAGTTTTGAAGGGTGTTCACACACACTTAAAATTTTCTTTATACACAAGTAAAAGTTTCTGGATATTTGAATAATTTCCAATTTTGTGAACTAGCCCACAAGAGATTGGTATCTTTTACTCTTATTTCTTTTATTTTTACTATAAACAATTGAAGTCTAATATTAGTAGTAAAGTTTTCTACTAAAGCTGCTAATATTACCCAAGCTTCTCTTTTAATATTCTCAGATTATAAAAAAGTAAACGTTTTAAATATTTTAAATTAAAACTAGAGCATATACCAATAAAGTATATAACTTAGATATGACAGAAATCCAAATAATATTACTCTCCAAAGCAAAACCCAATAAAAATAGCTAATTTTTCTGGTATGCATTTTTCAGTAAATATGGTGGACAATAACATCTTAGTTATTGGTTTTCTGTCAAAAGTTATACAGAACAAAGAGAACTAATCATGGCATACAGAATAAATGGCTCAAAGAAGCATGATATATAAATGAATACATTGACAATCAACTATTAAATTGAAAAGTCTGTAGATTAGTGTATATACAGTTCTGGTCATATGGCAGATGGTTTAAAGCAGAGACTTGTACATAAATTAGTACAACACTTGACATGGTTGGTTCAGTGATTTCAGATTAATAAATCAAAAACAAGAAGGAGTGAAGGACACTTAACCACTTCTTTTCTCAAGCACAATTCACTTCTAGTTTTATGACCCTTTGTTTTGTCTTGGATGATTTTTGAAAAGTTGCTCCTAGAACAAATGATCAGAAGTTTGGGGAGGTACATGTAGAAGCATTTTTTTTTTAAAGCCTAACTAATGGCAGAGAATAAAACATGTTATAAGGCAGGAGAGGAAAAGCAAAAGGTGATGGCCGGACTACTGCACTATTAAGAAGATGACATGGAGCAGCAGTTGCTGAGCGTCACATTCATTCATACATCAGAGTAAGGGGTTAATGGTAACTTGGATAGTGGAGATTCTGTCTTTGCATCAGGCATATAAATAAAAACTATGCTTCAAAGGTATTGGCTGAACATTATGTACTTAAACAAACATCAAAGTCAATCACTAAGCCATGGGAAGGAGAGATGGGAAGGGAATGGGGTGGGGATCGTGTAAGGGCTAATTGGGTGATGTGTGGATGTATGTCTCCACTAGTCTTTTTTTCTTTTTTCTTTTTCTTTTTTTTTTTTTTTTTGGTGGTACTGGGGTTCCTGGAAGCCCTCCTATTTCCGGGCTATGCTCCCAGAACTATTTTTATACATTTTTACTTGGAAACGGGGTCTCTTAAGCCAGCGCGGCGGGCTCTGAACCTGCGCGATCCTCCTGTCTCCGTCTCCCAAGCGCGGGGATTACAAGCGTGCACCACCAAGCCCGTTTCCACTAGTCTTTTATCCCATTATGATGTATGACTAGAATACGCCAATAAAAAAAATAAAAAAATAGTATTGGCTGATAGGAAACAAATTCTATCTTTCAACTAATACTGGCTGGCCACACCCAATATACCTTAAAGAGAGGATTTGAACCAAACACAGTGGTGCATGCCTATGATCCCAGTACTTGGGAAGCTGAGACAGGATGATCACAGGTTGGATGACAGTCTCAGCAACTTAGTGAACTTCTCAGAAACTTAGTGAAACCCTGTTTTCAAATAAAAAATAAAACAAGGCTGGGGGTGTGACATGGAGGTAGACCACCTCTGGTTTTAATCCCTGGAATGGGGATGGGGGAGGAGAGGAGGAGGAGGAGGAGGGAGATTTAATCAGAATAAACCCTTTTTCCTGTATTTCTAGAATAAATTCAAAGGAAAGTTATATTTTCTTCAGATGTTGTTCTTTATTATGGAATATTTGAGAGTTCTGCGTAATGATCTAAATATATTAATTTTAACCCATGTGGGAAATATAACTAGAGTTGAATGGTCTAAACTGCATAGTTTTTGAAACCTGAAAATGAGACCTGATTTTAAAATCCTATCTCTAAATTAAAAACCTTATATTTTGTTCTTAATTAAGTCAAAATACATATATATTTTGAATCACTTGTGTGGTGTAGAAATTTATAAAAAATTCAATTAACCAAGAATGTATTCTATTTTATTCTTAAAATTTATCTTTTATCTCAAACACATACAGAAATGTGAGATCAGAAGTTGCAAAATGTAGCAATTTTGATTTAGAAAAAAATTTTTAAATGCAGAGTTCAAAATTTCTGGATGACAAAAGGAAAACTCCATTTATGCAGGTAAATTACTAACACGCCTGGCGAAATTTTTCAGTGAAGGAGTCAAAGTCTCAAATAAGTGACGTATAGATTAGATAAAACAGTCTAAAAGAACTAAATGCATCAGGTAGGAGAATAAAAATGTACAGAGGGACAAAACGGTATTTGTCTCCTCAGTTCTAGTCCAACATTTAATTTCATGTTTATCTTCACTTAAACTCTATCCTACTTATGGGTCTGTCCCAGCTCTATGGAAGACAAGCACTGATGTCAAGTAATTATTCTAGAGTAAGACATGGACAACTTTGTAGCAACATACATGCACACACACATATACATATGTATATGTGTATAATACACACAACTGGCTCCTTAAAATAGGAATAAAATAAATAAGAAATAAGTAAATAAATAAAACAGATGTAAAAAATTTAGGTAGGAATTAGAAGACAGTCATGAAAAATGACTTAAGAATTGGCACAAGAGACTTTTACACTGATATATTCTTGATTTTATTCAGAATGAAAGAAAATAGTGCCTTTTAAAGTGTTATAATTTTGCCAAGTACTATAATTCTTACTGTTAATTTAGTGACCTGTATTCATAGTTTTTTTTGTAACACTATAATTCATTATTACATTATCTTTGCTTAAAGAAACTAATAAAAGGACAATACTAAAATGCTTGGTAGAAAGATAGTCAACGCAGGAATGCACTGACAAGGCAAGATTTTTGTATTACATTTCACATTTCCTCTCTTGAAAGATAGATGTGTTTGACACTTGAATCAACCAAGCACAGACAATGAAATTATAACAAAATGAAGTATCCTACTGATTGCCTTTTATAAAAATTTTGCACTTGTTTTCCTTTCATTTTCTGAACCAATAAACGACCAATACTTTTTTTTGTTTTGTTTCGTTTTGTTTTTGGTGATACTGGGGTTCCTAGAAGCCCTTCTACCTCCGGGCTACACTCCCAGACCTATTTTATATTTTTATTTTGAAACAGGGTCTCCTAAGCCAGCGCGGCTGGCTTCGAACCTGCGCAATCCTCCTGTCTCCGCCTCCCAAGCGTGGGGATTACAAGCGTGCGCCACCACGCCCGGCCTACCAATACTTTTTATATTGCCAATATGAAGAGAAGGAAGCTATGAGATGACTGAAAGGGTATGGACTGAATTTTGATTCAGAAGATTTGCTTTCTACTTTCATCTTTGCCATTTACTTACTATCTACTACATCTTAGAGAACAATCCTTTAAGGAGAGCTACATCTCAGTATTCACATCTGCATAATGGGGTTATTGACAAGTGCTACATCTTCTGACTGAAGTAAAAATAGAAAAATATAAGTAGCATCTTGTAAAAAATTTGAGTGTCTTATTTATCCTAACAGGTCAGATCATCAAAATTGTAGAAAAACTGGTTTTAATATATCTTCATGTTAAGTTAAATTGTAAATGCCTTAAAAGTATTACATGTTCACTACGTTAAGATTTACTTACATTTGATTAAAAAAAAAAAAAGGCCTGAAAAGATAATCCAGTACCTTACTTTCTTCTAAGCCCAAAGAAACTCTGTTAAGTTTGTCAACTGATGAAATAAAGCAGCTTTACTAAACCAGGAATTTGAGTAAAATTTTCATGGAATAATAGATCTTCAGTTAGAAAAAGAGCCTTATGTAGAAAAGGAGTCATATGAAGTGCTCTACCTGTCCCAGAAAGTACTATGCTGGGTAATTCTCTCTGCCTGCCTTTGAAAACTGTTAGCAAATATTTATGTTTTATTTAAAAACTTTGAGTACTTTCTACATTTTGTATAGACACATGTGGGCATACATGCAAATATACATGCACAGGATAACCCCAAATTCAAAGTGTAGTTCAGAGTGCTACTGTGCCCTGTAAAGGCATAAAATCTGCTGCTTAACATTAGGCCTGCCAATGATTCTGAGACTCACCCTAAAAGTCACAGTAATAAAGTAGAGGTCCTCTGTATTATTCCCTGCTGTGAAAGTACGTATAATAAAGAGATACTCTGGTGTATGATTAATTTTGATTCTATAACTCATGTCTTATGAGTTCAAAAATAAAGTCCAAAAATCTGCACTTTCAAAAAGCCTTCAAGAAAAAAGAAAAAAGAAATTTACATCATTTCAATCACTTATGCTCACAGATTCTTATTTTCAGATGCTAATGTTTATGTTCACAGCACTATCTCTCAGATATAATTCTCAAATCTTTCAATTGTAGCAACATAATACCTAATACAATACTATGTTCCTGAGGCTGTATCATCTATAGGAAAACAATGGAGTTTGGAGATTTTTTGTTTACAAAGATGAAACTTAGACTGCTACAATTTTAAAACTATACAAATGAGTCATTTAATATTCCCTAGATAAAAGACTGTAATTTACACCAGAATACTACTCATAGTTTAAACATGCCATGTCATTAAGAAAGCCAAAATTATGTTAAATTATTTTTAGGGGAAAAATTCCCTTTACACATTTTTACAAGTAACATTAAAACCTGCTGATTGTTATGGGAGGGGATGGAAGCAGTATACATTTTCTTTTAACAATATTGTTTCTAACTGGAATACTTACAGATACTTATGGTCAATTTTAACTGCATGCTATAACTTGTTTTAGTATTTGATTTTCACGCAAAAATGAGAATAATTTGTGAAAAGGCAAAAATTGAGAGCTTAATTCATCTTATCATATTAGTATTCCATAAATACTGTTTTGTCATCACCATCTATTCAAAAGAAAAGTTAAAATTTATTACCAAATTTATATTAACCAAATTTTCAAACTGTTTAATGTGGATTCTAGAAGAATTCTATGCAACAAGAAGGCACCCAATAAATGTTTTACTGAATACAGAAACTTAAAATTGCATAAGAAAATAAGAGACTTGGTTTGTCTTAGAAAAATTAGCCCAAGTATTTTATTTTTATAGTCATTTTCCATTTATGACACAGTAAGCTATGAAGAAAACATTAGTGACTTCAAACAATTCAAATTTTAAATATATACACAAAATGTATTGGAATTATTAAAATTGTGAGATATAAATCTGATTTAAAAAAACTAAGCTTATAATTGATAACATTATTTGATACAATGAAATCACAATACAAAATTCTTTTGTACTTTACTGACCCTTAAAGTAAATTCAACCATTTTTCTAAGTATACCACTTGGAGGAAGTATGTGAAAAGTGTGCAGCAGTGTCTTCATGAACTCACTTTACTATATTCTGACAGAATTCAATAGAACCTGTTTGTTACAGGTAGTTCTAAACAGGTTATTTTCTGTTGATTATTAACAAAGTGAGATCACTTCACCTAATAAATCTCAACTTTAGGCATATTTTCAAAGCAAAAGTAGAATTCTAATGAATGTGAGGCTTTTCTTACCTAATCATCTTCAGATTTCAGAGGACTGTCTGTCTGAAAGACACTTTATGCCATTCTTAAAAAAAAGGTAAGAAGTATTGTATAAAAAATGAAGTGCTTTCAATTTCAAACTTAAGACCCCCCAATTTTTTTTCTGACAAAGCAACAAAAGCTTTTGATATGTCTTAATGAAAGATAGCTGTTCTGATACATTATATATAATTTTCAAACATAATTCTAATTATATAACAAAACAATTGAATATTGTGAGAAATCATTACTTAATGATATTTCACAGGAAGTAATTTGCCATGAAAAATATTTAATGGACACGCCAGTAATTTTCTTTTTCCTAATGTGCCACTTCAGTGGAGAGCATCAGTGTGGGATAATAAAAGATAATTAATGTGAAGGAAAGTACGTATAAAAAGTTAACTTTCAAGTAATGGATACATTAAATAAATTAGATTAACTGTTCAATTATTTTCATATTATGAATAAACCAAAAATTAAAAAAGCTAAAATGGCCAATTTTGAAAAAGAAAAAACACAAATTACTGTTCCTCTATATAAGTTTTATATCTAGGGATTATTAAAATCATGTTCCCTAAGATCAAGTTCTTCTCTTGCTCAACTCTAAAACAAACCTTTTTATTTCCCCATGACCACCTCTGCCCCCTACTGCCCATAAATTAGTTATATTTGAACATTTTAAAATAGAATAGGTAAGTAAAAACTTTGAGAGGTATAATAAATTCTTTTACTATTTTCCAAAGTCTAAAATAATCATCTTAAAATTTCCTTTTCTACTAATATTTTCCTTGTGGAATATATAGTCAAAAATATAAAAGGGCTCCCTTGCCTAAATTAAAATATAGAACCAAGAACAAAAGCAATCTAATTTTTTCTATTGGATGGTATATAATTATATACAGAACTTTTTAAAGTTTTTAGAAAAGGCATTTAAATTTTTGTGCAAAAGAAGATAATTATCTATGATTAATGAAATGACTAATTCTTTTAAAATACTTTTACAGGTGCATTATAGTTTCACATTGTAATGTAGTTCATAGTGATGGTGACTAACACGCACACAACACTTGGACTAATTTTTAAATATTCAAATCTAATGTGATGAAACAGATTGCATGAAAAGAGAACAAGCATTAACTATATAAATTTTTAAGAAAATCTGACTTCTCTTAGATTCAAATATTTGTAACTACACTGATATAACTACTGGCTAATACACTTGCACACATACTACAACTAGCAATATATATTGATTTTATTCATATATATACTTAGCTGTATAAGACTGGATGACAAAATAAAACTGTGGTACTCATATAGAGCAGAAAATAGACTTATATAGACGTACTTATTACTTAAAATTATTCTTTATTACTTGTTCTATGGCAAATTATATTTTCCAGGGGTGGCAACTATATGACTTTATAATTCTTTGCAAGCCTTAAAAATTTTCACTTGATCCAAAAGATTATAATGCTGAAAAAACTGTATCAATGTTTCTTAAATATTAAATAATACATGTCCTTTTACAGTATGACTCCAAATATAATTTCTGATTAATTATAGTAAACTAACTTATAAAAGAATATTTTATTAGGCATATTATGTGAAGATATGCATTTTTTCTAGATTAAAAAAACACAGCAAGAAACAAAAAAGCCACAAATATTTTAATAAAAAAATCTTAACAATATGAATTATACTACTTTAGTTTTTCAGCACACATATCTGACCTGATCAGAAATAAAACATTATAAATACTATTCAGATATAATGTATTTGGTATTGTGACATATAACTAGCAGAAAAGCTCTCTCTTTAATCAAGCAATCATAATTGTCAAGGCATATGCAAAGAATGAGACCTAAAATACAGTTAACACTTTAAACTACAGGGAAAAACACATTATTTCATACGCTATGCACTCAAGAAGATATTTCTATTGCAATTTTCTTACTGCTATTGTGACAAGGGAAAAATGCTAATAGCTTCAGAATCATATGTATTCAGCTTTTTTTAAACATCTCTAAAACATGAAAACAGTTTAATGTTCATTTCCTACAAGAATTCACATTCAGAAGAGAGTCATCAAAATTTACTACATGTGAGATAAGTAATACTGACAGAGTTCTCTAGCTTAACATTTCCTCTGAATCTTTTCATTGTTGTTTAACATTACTGTATACTGGAAGAGTATATTTCTTTTTGTTCTAGTGCGCTGACTTACAGCATTTAGAACAATATTAAGTTGTCTGTAGGAACACGAAGAACTTTCCAATGCAATCTGACAAAATTCATAGTAGGATCTAAATTATGGGAATTAAGATTCTCTCAGTAAAAATACAGGTTTGGTAGCTAATTTGAAGACAAAAAGACCAAGAATTTTGAAAATTTCAATTTTATCCTTTCAACTTTTTGTAGTTATTTTGCCAAGATTTCTTTAATCGAAAACAGAGCAAAACTAAAAACCACTATTCTTTGGCTTGAATTATTTTCATGAGATATTTGCACATATGTTCTTGTGGTACTGACCTCATGAAAGAATGAAGCTTAACAACTAGAAAAGAGCTTGAAAGAAGACCTCTTTAGAAATCTGTGAAAAACTACATAGAATTACTAGAAAAAAGCAAAAAGATCATTTGAATGCCTAATGCATTCTGAAACATTTTTATCTAGAAATAGATGAGACAAAATAGGAAAAGATTCATTCTTCTACAATTTTTGTTGTTTACTGAGTTAGTCACTCCCCTCCCCACAAATACATTTCATAGAAATCACACCCCTGACAGTGTTCTTTTTAATCCGCATCTGAGATCTGAGTTATTGTACGTTACTCCTTTTCTTTGATCTTCCTCAGTACTCAGCTCACTGCTAACTGTCTTGGGTGGTCTCCCGTCAGGGCTTAGTGATCAGTCTCTCTCTCTATTGGCTGCCTTCTAGGGATTCCTATCAGCTGTATTCTTACATGCATCTGACAACTTTATTAGCTCACTCGGATTGTGCTTCAGAGCATCTCCACTGCACATATACCCTTTCTCAAACAATCACACTTTTGTAGTTGACTCAGAACAAATAATTATATGAACACTTCAGCTGTTATACTCAATAATAAAGTCGAAATGAAGAGAAATTTCACATTATGTATAAGTGAGGGCTTGGTTTTCATGTTCAGACTAAAAAAATCAATTCCAGATTGATTTTTGTGTATATATCGTTATTGTCAGAGGATTAATTGATGAATTTTTCATTTGATGAGTCAGGTAGAATAAGCTCTGAAGCACTTAGTGAGCAGAATTTTAATTTACTCTGGTTCTTCATATTCTGCTATAAAGTCATCAATTTCAATATTTTATCATAATTTACTGTTCCAAAAATGTTCAGGATAAAGTTCTGGACCAAAATAGAAGATATTTAGTACTGTTTATATATATTTCTAGATTATAAAAGCAATGTAATTTATTTTGAAAGTAGATTTATGCTTTTTAAAATATATTAAATCTCTGTCTGATTCAACCTGTTCATTTAGACTTTTTATTTTTTGGTGGTACTGGGGTTCCTGGAAACCCTTCTACCTCCAGGCTACACTCTCAGACACCTATTTTTTATAGTTTTATTTGGAAATAGGGTCTCTTAAGCCAGCGAGGCTGGCTTCGAACCTGCGCAATCCTCCTGTCTCCACCTCCCAAGTGTGGAGATTACAAGCGTGTGCCACCACGCCTGGCTCATTTAGACCTTTAATTTCACTATGACCTAAATCTTTACTATATAGCTAGTTACAACCTTATTACCTAAAAACATTCTGCAAAACAAATGCAATAATGCTGCAAACATACCATGCTTATAATCTAACAACAATATGAAACTAGGCAGAAGAATTATGGAAATTTTGTATTGGTTCACCTAAAGATAATATTCAAGATAGTAAAAAATGCTAAAATTCCTAAGTAAAGTATTTTAAAAGAAAAAATAATCTGTTATTGATTGAATAATTAGTTTTTTAAAAAGTCATTAAAATGTCACTACATTCTTTGAAGTGCTTCACAAGGATAAGAAGTAAATATTTCACATTTCTTATTTAACACAGTATTACATATAAAACTATAGTTGTTTTCCAAATGTAATGTGCCACGAGCATTATATAATTTTCATTAAAGGTAGTTTTTAAAAATGAATTATTCCACATACATTTTAGCTTTGAATATGTATCTAGACTGTCATAACTAACTATAATAAAGCTCTTTTGAAGGCATTTTTTTCTCCTGCTAGAGTTTGCTCTGATGTTATTTTTTCCAGTAACATCTTTTCACCTTTATTATTTCCCCACATTTTCATTTTCAGTACTTCTTTCTAGTGCAGTTGCCTGGCCCTCATTCTAATATTAGTGAGAACAGATGTGGCAGACTGCTCTGATTCCCCACACTTAATCTTCCTAAAAGGGTCCCATATGTATTTTTTGTAGTCAAAGAGGCTGGAACAGCCTTCTTCTGCATTTACACTAAACAGAATTCTCCACTGGCAAGGAGAAAAGGAGTTACAAGGCTCTTACTCTCCCAGAGCTGTGACCTGTCTTCACAGAATTATCAGCACCAAGGACAAGGAGCAAGGGGTCATGTCCAACCAAGACTAATATAACCTTTTCCTTCTCTACTCTTGCACGCTTCTCCTATTCTACCTAGATGACCTTGTCACTTTCCTTCATTACTTTGTCTTCCTTGGATACTAGAGCCAATAATGACAGCATCTTCACAAGAGAATAGCTTGGAGCATAAGTTGAGTGAAAAACTGAGCTCAAGTCAGTTTTTCTGGCCTATTGCCTACATCCATAGAAATGAACGCAAGAGAGTGGATTATATGAGCACTGACAGTCCCAGGTTCAGAATTATCACCCCCAAATCATACACATTTGAGTTATAGCATAATAATATGACAAAAATTTCAGATCACATGAATTTTCTATTTACCTCAGATAATTTTCTTTTGGTCAATTTGTATCAGCTTCTTAACATTTACTTTTATGCCTAGATAGCAAACTAAAATTTATAATTCCTGGTTTGCTATTAAGTTCTAAAAATTTCATACTGAAGCTACATGTGAAAGAACAACATTCCTTAAAATTATTATAGTGATTAAAATAAAATAACAAATTACTTTAATCCCATCAATTTAATGGAAAACTAGCTTAATTAATAGAACTTAGTTTCAGATTATAAAATAAACACCAAGTCACATCCTCAAAATGAGTCTGCACAGAAACAATTCCTCTCTCTCTAAATGAGAATTTCCCTCCAGAAAAGTTTTCCATTACCAGGGTGATAATCCCACTAATTCAGACTACTTTTTCTACTTAATATAATGCTCAAAAGCAAAAGTAAATAATCAGACAAATTTGCCATGTCTTATCAGCCATCTTAGAAGGAATAACTACAACTTTAAATTCTGTTACTATGGCTAAGATAGAGATATGAGTAGTATTTATGAAAGTAATGTCAAAGTGAATACAGGACTAGAAAATAAGATATTTTGTCATTAAATCATAGTTGTCTATGGTACAACATAAATGCTTATAAAGTTTAATAATTTTGAAAGCACCAGCAGGAATTCATTGAGTTGTATGCAATTATAGTTGAAATACAACATTCAGAATGGTAACCATGTCATTCAAAATAAATAGTTTTCATGATTGCATGATTAAAAAAAGTGAGTGACAAAAGACTGAATTTGAAATAATTTATTTGAAAATGTATTTGGACAGATTTGAGTAAGATGCTTACATTGATAAATAATTAAATAAAATACAGTATCATATCAGAAATATGAGGAAGAGTAGTAATAAATCATAACTCTTCATTTCTAGAGTATCAAATTCATAGTCCAAATCACAAATAAAATTAATTAAAATTCCACCTAAAGCATAGATATAAACTCATTGATACAACAAAGCAGTTGGTTTTCTGATTAACTGAGGCTTGATGGTTAAGATTTTTTTTTTTATGTTGGGGGTTGAATCCAAGGGTATTCTACCTCTGAGCTACACCTCCAGCCCTATTTTATTTTTTATTTTGAAACAAGGCCTCACTAAATTGCAGAGAGCTAGCATGAACCTGCAATCTTCCTGTCTCAGCCTCCCAAGTACTGAGATTACAAGCCTGTGCCAACACACCTAGCTGATGGTTAACCTGTTAAATCCAAACTTATACATTTTAACTTGCAAAACAATTTCTAATGGGAATGAATGAGGTAAGATAATGTTGTTTTGGCAATAGGGTTCATCATTATTGAACACTGAGTAATTAGCCTATTATTTTTATGATATACATGCAAATGCTGGACTGAATATGGTAGAGACTAAGGGAAACTTGTAAAAATTGTTTTATTCAGGTTTACTTCTTTCTCATAAATATCAAAATGTAGGAAAAACATAGGAAGATCCCATATCACATGATATGATTATTTTTTATCAAATCATTTACCAAAAAAGTGACTCTCTCTTCAAATGTTCTCTTGACACCCACATTGTCTTCCATGCTTTATCCTGGTCCATGAGTTTTTCAGTGCAGTCCAAAGCTTCCTTTATTTGTATTGGAAACCAAGCAATCAAGTACTTCATTGGCTTGTTTACCTTTATGCAGTAATACTGCCATCTTGTGGACTTAAAAATATTTTTGATAGAGGACATCAAAGGTGAGTTGCATTTTTCTAACTATAGGCATAAATACCTATGTTGTACCCTTGCTTTGATTTACTTCTGAGTATGATGTAGTGAGGAACCCACGAACATGCCAGATAATCAAGCTCTTGATCTCCACTGAACAAAGACTTTTACATCATCATGTAATTAATCTTTATGATCAAATTCTAAATTGTACCAAGTAATTATCATAAAGATATAATCTAGCAGGTCTCAAACACAGATTTATGAATTTCAAAGAAGTTTTCAAGGGTTTATGAGAATCATGAAGAAATGGGGAAAAAAAGAAACAGATTTTCATAGACAAACTATGAAACCCATACATCTGAGAACTATTAATTGTAGACAAAGAATATGATCTTAAAGAATGAACCATCTGGAAGAATTATTTGTTTATTTAGTTCTTCTACTCCTTCCTTCAAACCCTCAATAACTATGTGCATATTAGGTTTGGTGATTATGGACTTTAAAAGAGAATGAAGATGATACTGAAGAAAGATTCTGCTGTATAGCAAGGTTATGATAGAAGTCTATGTGAAATATTCAAGAAGGTGGGTGAAGGAAATCAGTGTGAAGAAAAGGAGCTCTTCTTCCATGATTTCATTATATTTTAATTTGATATTTGTTTACAATGCACATGTTTCTCTATCAGTATTCTCAGTGTATACAGTGTTCCCAAGAATGGGGGTTGTCCTTGGTTCTCTTATTACATCTCAGAGTAAAGTTGAATTAGAGGCAATCTCTGCACTCCAGATAAGAAACTGTCCATCAGTATTTGCTATAGGTAATACCACATATTATTAAATTAATTCAAGCTTGCAAGTAAGACTATTAATGTTATTGTACTGGTAAACTTTCCATCTATAATTGTGATATGTGAAGAACTGATAGCATAATAGGATGAAAAAACAGGCAAAAGCAAACTGTATAACCTGAAAAAACTTTATCAGGGCAATATTTAAGTGAAAATACAAGCAAAGAGTTACTATTTAAGTACATTTTGGCATTTAGTTATATGCCAAATAAAAAGCAAGCATACATTTAAATTTAAAGTAAGTATAAAATCTATATTTATAATGTATTAAAACAGTGACTTAGATTTTATATTATCTGTACTTATCAGGCTTATAAGATAATTTATATAATAATTTCAATGGATGGTTTTTATGTTTTAAAAAATAAGACCTATTGTAAGTATGGTTTGAAGCAAAAGCAAGAACATATATTAGCTTGTCATTGATAGTTTCAATTTGTTCCATCAGTTCCTAATTCAAAGAGTCTCTTTCTTGGTTTCTTCAAGCTCTATGTATCAGATGGTATATAAATTATTATATGGTAGAATCTCCTACTTGATATACTTTCCTGACCTCATTTAGCAACAGTGAACAACAGGAAACATTCCATACAATTGATGTTTTATATGGCCTCTGAGTATATCTTGAAGAAACATAAATGCAAAAAATGCCCTCAGTATTTGAAATATTCGTGACAAAGATCTTTCAAGAAAAAAAAACATAGGTTGTAATAAAGACAAAGCACAAATGCAAATGAAACTTTCCCCAAAAAAGCACACAAAAGAGTAGAAAGATGAAAATGTTAAAAAAGGAAAGCCATAAATATTTGGGTTATTTTATTTATAATACAAATGTAAACAGAATCAAGATTTCACAAAAGAAGAAATATAAGTGATAAATATATAAAAATGTTTAACAAAATTAGCAATTAAAGAGATGCAAATCAAAACTATCCTGAGATTCCATATAACCTCAATTAGAATGGCAACCATCAAGCATACAAATGCTGATGAGGATGTTGGGAAATAGAAATTTTTCTACACTGTTAGTGAGATTGCACATTACTGCATCTGATCAGGGTGAAAATTCCTAAGAAAGCTGAGAATGGATCCACCAACTGATCAGGGTGAAGATTCCTAAGAAAGCTGAGAATGGATCCACCAACTGATCCACCTACATCACTTTTGGTTATCTTTTAAAAGAGACTGAAATTAGAATATTAAAGTGATACATGTAATGTTCATGTTTATAGCAGCACAATTCACAATAGTCAAATCATGGAACCAATCCAGGTGTCCATCAAAATATGAATGGGTTACAAAATTATGAGATATACAAACAAAGGAATTCTATGAAGCAATAAAGAACAAAACAATAACAGACCCAGAAAACATTATTTTACATGAGATTAACCAGTCACAGAAAGTGAAGGGTCATATATTTTTTCTTATATGCAGAAGCTAAGAAGTAAGAAATTATTAATTTCCAATACCTAATACATGCTAGAGAAGTTAATTAATTTGCTCTAGGAGCACAGTACTAGGGCCAGCATTTGTATTTGAGTTTTTCCAACTATAAATACTTTTTTTTTTTTTTTGCGGGTCTAGGGATAGAAACCAGGAGCATTTGACATCCGAGCTACACCCCCTGACCTATTTTTTATTCTTTATTTTGAAACAGGGTCTCACTAAGTTCCAGAGGGCCTCACTAAGTAGTAGCTGAGGCTGTCCGTGAACCACAATCCTCCAGTCTCAGCCTCCTGAATGCTGGGATTACAAGCGTGCGCCACCACGTCAGGCTCCAACTACAAATTCTAATTCCTACTGACTTGTGCAATAAAAATACTGCATGAGATTCCTGCAGAGCACTGTGGTCTAGCGTATATTATTTCATTTAAACCTTTGAATAACTCCATGAAGTGGCATAGTCCCAATCTTATAAATGAGAAAATAGAAGCCAGGCATGGTGGCCCACGCTTGTAATCCCAGCATTTGGGAGGATGAGACTGGAGGATTGCGGTTTGCAGACACCCTCAGCTACTCAGTGAGGCCCTCTGCAATCAATCTCCAGATAATATACAGTTGTTTTAATTTTTTCTTATTAAAACTTTATAGAAAAAAACGTTATAGATGGAAAAATGTATATGTAACCTGCAATATATGAAATCAATTAGAATAAAAACTCCATAAAATCTCTATTTTTACTAAGGAATAAAATATAATACAGCAGTATAAATTCTTTGCAGGACTGTGCTTAGATCATAAGTACTTGGTACATTGTTTGCACAATTAGATAAAACAGTCAAAACAATGAGTGCTCACTCATTAAATGATTTATGTAAATTCTTTTACTAAGTATTTGAGAGCTGGTGCTAACACCAATTCCCCTTTTCAGAACTAGACACTGAGGTTTAGCAGGATTGATTTACATATTGTTGAAAATATACATAGAAGATAATTTTGCTCGGTGGAATATAAGATATATATGTGTGCACACACACACACATACACACACACACACACACACACACACAAAGCTATTTATATCCATATACTCTAAAAATTTGAAGGGACATCTATCAGATAGATAATTTACCAAGATTACCTCTTACACAACATAGAGAAGTATGTAGAAGTTTCCATTTCTTTTTTGTTTAAATTGCAAGGATTTTAAGTAATTTTTTGCCTTGTTTTAGAATTTTCAAATAATATATATTATATATAATATATAAATATGTAAATATATAATCTTTATAATATATAATATATAACATATATATGGTAGAAAACAAATATATATATATATTTGGTACTGGGTATTGAACTTAGTGGCATTCTATCTCTGAGCTACTCCCACCCCAGCCCTATTTTATTTTGAAACACACTCTAAGTTGCTGAGGATTTCTATAAATTGCTGAGGCTGCCTCGAACCTGTGGTCCTCGTATCTCATCCTACTAAATACTGGAATTACAGGTATATATCATGGCTGGCTTCCTAATAACACTTTAAAAGAGATGAAAAAAATAAAGAACATGGTTACTCTTTCTGAGTATGTTTATGTATATATAGATATATACAGATGTGTGTGTGTGTGTGTGTGTGTGTATATATATATATATATATATATATGCATCCTTCAAGCAAAACATGAATGTTACAGTTTAAATGTATACTATACATAATATGTTATAATATATACATACACACATAAGGATACAAACACACACACACACACACACACACACACACACACACACACATATATATAAAAGCTTATGTACCAATGTTAGTAGAGGGAAATAAGAAAGAGAAAGCATTTGAAAAATGAACTACATCATCCAATTAGTGTTTTCTCATGAAATTTAGCCATATAGGAATAGGTATGACTACTTGAAGGCACAGAAAATAGAACACTACTTAAAAATGTCAAGTGAGTTCTTCAAAGAATCGACAATATTCTCCTGGTAGCTACACAATGAAAATTGAGCATGCTTTCATAGGTCACTTAAAAATACTAACATATCCTTAAAAAGGGCAGAATAAGACAAAAGTGTGTGTATGTGTGCGTGTGTGTATCTGCACACACATAGGAAAAGAAAAGGAAAGGAAAAGAAAAAACAAAAGGAAAGATGTTACTGGCCATGTTATACAATTAAACTTACTAGTAAATCCAGGATTTAATGTCAAAACTTTAAATTTAATATGCAATAGTTCTTTACAGCCCTTGGAAAATGGATACTGAATGGATAACTGGATAAATAAATATGACTCTTCTTAATGAAAATTGAGATATAGGTCACTGGTTCCCTGTTTATAAGAAAGAATGGTAGAGAATGCCAATTTTTGATTACTAAAAATATTTTAAAAAATTTAAAATGTATTTTTCACTAAAAAAGCTTTTACTATTTCCAAGAGAGTTGCAGGAATCTCATGAAACAATTATTGGCTTATCTGCAAATATATAATACCAATATAGGTTGTCAGGATGGTAGAAAACATTGAGAAAAGCCACCAAGAGACAGGAGAACCAAAGTAGTGAGTATGAAAACAGCTATTACCAGGAAAAAAAATAAGAATAATTATATCCCCCCAAACACTGAAGTGTTGGAAAAGCTGTTAAGTGATCCTATCCAGAGGGCTTAGACTGGGAGAATGGAGGCAAAAATGGGGGGAAAACACAACATTCTTAAAATAGGGGGGCACTCAGTGGAAGTATAACCACACAGACTTCTGAGAAGTATGTTTTCTCCCAATTCACTTTTTTTAACTGAGAATAATCATTTACTGCATGTGTACACAATCTGTTACTTACTTTCAAGGAGAATAAAGTGAATGCAGACCTTGGATGTTGTCAAGTGTAAATTGACTCTGAATGTTTCTCCTGACTGTTAACCACCAATAAATTAAGGTGATCAATCTTAATTAAGTAATATCTGAAAGAATTTTCAAAATTTTCAAGACTTCCAGGAAGATGGCGACCAAGGTAAGCATCACATACCAGTCCTGCTGACACCCAATCTTCACTGCCTTGGAAACAGCATTCTACAAGGCCAGATAATACTACCAGTAGAGGAATAACATGATAGGTACAAGGCTGGAGAAAAGAAAGGTTAGAAGACCAATCAGAGATCAGAAAAGAAACCTGCCCAACTTGTGGCAGCAGGCACTGCAATGGTGCTACCTTGCCTCACTGCACTTGACTCCAGAGATAAATAGGAAAACAGCCAAGGACCTGAAGGGAGCAGCTGCAGATCATTGAAGCTGTAGGCCATCGGTTTTTCCTGCTCAAACACTGGCTGCAGCTTCCAGCGGTGATGGCTGAGCTCACCCTCCAGGAATCCAAAACACTGGAGGGAAATCTGCCTGCCTTGCGGTCACAGGCACCACACCGGCACCATCTTGCCTCACTGCACACGACTTTAGGGATGAACAGGAGGGAAACCAGGGACCTGAAGTGAGAATTTGCAGATCATCGGGATTGTGGGTCATCTGGTCCTCCTGCACAAACATCGGCTACAACTTGCATCATGATAGCCGAGCTCACCACACCCTCCAGAGATCCAGACTGGTGCCCAAAAACAACTTAAGTGAAGCCATGGTGCCCACGGGAGAAGGGTCAAGCAGGGCAGTGCCCCCAGGGACTGGTGCGGCCACGATAAACGCTCTGGGCCTGACACTTTGCGGTTCAACTCTGCAAAGGTGGGGATGGAGTCTACAATATACAGCATTGGCAGTCAAGCTTATCATGCCTGCCAGAGATCCAGACCGTGGTAGAACACTCAACACGGCAGTCCCAGGGACTCACACAACCAAGATAAACTTCCTGGGTCTAAAACTTTGAGGTTCAACCCAAAAGTGGGGTTGGAGTCTGCTGATGGACACAGCAGAGGCTCAGGCAAACTTAGGCTATGCATCAGTAGAAAGTGTGGGGGAAGACCTATGCTTAACACTAGACCCAACTAGTAGAACTAGTAGAATCTCCCAGATCATGACAGACCACCCAATTGTGGTGAATAGAGAGAAGTCAGAACAGCCCTAGCTGTGGAGAATAGAGACTCTCACATTAAGTTTGGTCTCAGAGGCATCCATCACCTACAAAGGCAGAGAGAGACTGAGACTCCAAATCTGTGGAAAACATGGAAGGTGATCTGCGCTTAACATTAGATCCAGTCCCACTGATAGCAGCCATCTGCATAAACTGAGAAAGACTCAGATAACCAGGATTGCAGCAGGAAAGGTGCTGATAGCACTTGGTGTCTGTACAAATAACAAAACAGAACAAACAAACAAACAAAAAACCGCAGCGGCCCAGTCTGCTGAGTACTTATATATTTGTAGAGATGCATTAATTTGTTGTTGGTGCTGTTTTGGTTTTTTGTTCTTTTTATCTGTTTTTTTTTTTTTTTTTTTTTTACACTCTCCCCGAACCCTCTCCCAAGGTCCTTTCCTTGTACATACCTACTCTCTTCTCTCCATTGCTTTTCTTTTTTTTTTGTCTTTTTTCTACTTCTCTTCTGTATCTTGTATTAAATCCACTTCATACCACTATACTAAACACTATATTTATTACTGGAATACCACTACATATTCACTACTTCTAATCTCTACTATATACCAGCTGATACCTAGAGACTGAGAGAAATCTATTAAAAGCAACAGATACAAACTTCTGAATCAGAAGGAGCAATATCAAGGAAATAATGAGCTCCCACAACACTACAATAACAGAATCTGACAACACAGAATCTCCAGAAGGTGAAATCAGAAATGCAACTGTAGAGACAATACAGGACTTCCAAAAAGAATTTAGAGAGAGCTTGAAAGAAATAAAAAATGCAATCATTGAAGTGAAGACATCAATTCAAACTATAAATAACTGATTAGACAACATGGAAAATATAATCTTGCTCCTAGAAGATGATCACTCACAAAATAAAAGAATAGTATATAACTTAGAAAAAACAACTTGACAGTATGAATTGGATGTTGATGAAATATGGGCCCATTTTAAAAGAGCTAGCGTAAGAATAATTGGCATAGAAGAGGGAAAGAAAGGTGAAAACAAAAGGATCAACAATGTTTTCAAAGAAGTAATACAGAAAAGTTTCCAAACATAGAGCAAGAGGTTGATACACAGTTACAGGAACTTACAGAACGCCCTTTAGAAAAGATCAGAGAAGAGGTTCCCCATGCCACTCATAGTCAAACTGACCAATGTAGAAGACAAGAAATGAATCTCAAAGTCAATAAAAACAAAAGACCAAGTGACATTCAGAGGCAAACCAATTAGAATCACTCCAGATTTCCCAAACCAAGTAAAGAAAGCCAGAAGGACCTGGAGTAGCATATTCCAAACTCTGAAAGAAAACAACTTCCAGACAAAAATTTCCTACCTAGAAAACTATCTCTCAAATTAGATGGGGAAATAAAAATCTTCCATGACAAACAGAAATGGAAGAAATTTATGTCTTCCAAACCAGCACTAGAGAAAATAATGAAAGAGATTAACTGTAAAGAAGAAATAAATAATATATGCCAGAACTAGAAAAATAAGAATTTCCATCTAGCAAAAAACTAAGCAAAGAAGAACAAACACTACTTCAAACAGAAGTTAAATCTCAATATGTTAGGAATTAAAAATCATCTCTCAATAATCATACTGAGCGTAAATGGCCTCAACTCTCCAATAAAATGACATAAAGCGGCAAAATTGATTAAAATCCAAAATCCATTTATCTGTTGCCTGCAAGAAACACACCTTACAACCAAAGATAGTAACAAACTTAAGGTAGAGCTAAATAAGGTAATCCATGCCAACAGAAGTGTAAGACAAGCAGGAGTAGCAACTATGATAACAGACAAGTTAGACTTCAAGCCCAAGCTTATTAGAAGAGACAAAGAAGGTCATTTTTTTTACTAGTAAAAGGAACAATCCAACAAGAAGAAATAATGATAGTCAACACTTATGTGACATAGGTGCAGCTACCTTCATAAAACAAACTCTTTGTGACATTAAGTCACACATAAACCCCAATACAATAATACTAGGAGACTTCAACACTCCTCTCATACCATTAGACCGATCTTCTAGACAAAAGGTCTGCAAAGATGCCTCAGACCTAAAGAACACCATCAAACAAATGGACCTATTAGACACATATATAATATTCCACCAAACTACAACAGAGTTTACATTTTTCTCAGCTTCTAATGGAACCTTCTCCAAAATAGATCACATCCTGGGCCACAAAGTGAGTACTAGCAAATTTAAAAAATGTGACATACTTCCTTGTGTCTTTTGAGACCATAATGGAATGAAGCTAGAAATCTATAAGACCCAGAGAAACCACATAAATATGTGGAGCCTGAACATCACACTGATGAATAAAGAATTGGTCATAGAAGAAGTAAGAGGTAAAATCAAGAAATTCCTAAAAACAAATGAAAATATAGATACAACATATCAAAACCTCTAGGACACTTTGAAGGCAGTGTTAAGAGGAAATTTTATAGCACTGAGTGCCCACATAAGAAGAAATCATCAAAGAAATAACCTAATGACACCACAAAGACCTTGAAAAACAAAAACAATCTAACCCCAAAGTCAGTAGAAGACAGAAAATGATTAAAACCAGAGCAGAAATCAAGAAAGTAAAGAATAAAAGAACAACATAAAATCAACAAAACCAAAAGCTGGTTTCTTGAAAAAAGTAACAAGATAAGTAAACCACTAGCCAAAAAAAAAAAAGTAGAAAGAAAAAAAAGAAACAGAATCAACCCAAATTACAAAGATAAGAGATGAAAAAGGAGATATTACTATGGACAGTATAGAAATCCAGAGGATTATCAAAAACTACTTTAAAAATCTATATTCCAACAAAATAAAAAATCAGAAGGAATTGACAACTTTCTAGATAAATACAACCTGCCTAAACTGAGACAAGAAGAGACAGAAAATTTAAACCAACCAATAGTAATCAAAGAGATTAAAATAACAATAATACCATTCAATAAAAGCACAAGATCACATAGTTTCCCAAGTGAATTTTATAAAAGCTTTATAGAAGAGCTAATCCTGATACTCCTCAATCTATTTCATGACACAGAAAAGAAAGGAATCTCCCAAATACATTCTATGAAGCCAACATCACACTAATGCCCAAACCGAATAAAGACAGCAATGAAGGAAAACGATAGGCCTATATCTTTAATGAACTTGGATGCAAAAGTACTGAACAAAATACTAGCAACATGCATTAAAAAACACATCAAGAAAAATCATATGCCAGCCGGGCGTAGTGGCTCACGCTTGTAATCCCCGCGCTTGGGAGGCAGGGACAGGAGGATAGCGCAGGTTTGAAGCCAGCCGCGTGTGCTGGCTTAGGAGACCCTGTTTCCAATAGGTCTGGGAGTGTATCCCGGAGGTAGAAGGGCTTCCAGGAACCCAAATACCACCAAAGGAAAAAAAAAAAAGAAAAAAAACCAACTCATATACCAAGAACAGATAGGATTCATCACATAAATGCAAGGCTGGTTCAACATACAAAATCGATCCATGTTATTCACTATATAAACAGAACCAAAGACAAAAATCACATTATCATTTCAATAGAGTTTTAAAAGCATTTGAAAAATCCAATATCCATTTATTCTAAATGTACATCAGAGAACTGGAATAGAAGAAACATATCTCAACATCATAAAGGCAATCTACAATAGGCCCACAGCCAACATCATATTAAATGGGGAAAAAAATTCGAGAATTTCCCCTAAAAAACAAAAACAAGACAAGGATGTTCATTATCATCACTTCTTTTCAATATAGTGCTTGAGACCCTAGCCAGAGCCCTAAGGCAAGAAAAGGAAATCAATGAGTACAAATAGTAAAAGAAGAACTCAAATTTTCACTATTTGCCAGATGACATAGAAGACCCAACAAACTCAAAGAAAAGGCTTATAGAACTTATCAACAAATTCAGCAGTGTCCGGATAAAAAAAATTAATCTTAAAAAATTGGTAGCTTTTCTGTATGCCAACAATAAATCCACTGAAAAAAAAATCCAGAAAACACTTCCACTCAGGATTTTCCACAACAAATAAAATACCTAGGAATAAACTTAACCAAGGAGGTAAAAGACCTCTACAAAAAAATTGTAAAACACTGAAAAAAGAAATTGAAGAAGACCTTAGAAAATGGAAAGATCTTTCATGTTAAGGATAGGCAGAATAAATATCATTAAAATGGCCAAACTTCCAAAAGTTATCTAAGATTCAACACAATACCCATTATGTTACCAAGATCATTCCTCACAGAGATAGAAAAATCAGTCCTTAAATTCATTTGGAATAAGAAAAAAACCAGAATAGCCAAAGTAGTTCTTAACAACAAAAACTATACAGGAGGAATCACAATATCTGGCTTGAAACTATACTACAAAACCATAGTAATAAAAACAGCATGGTATTGGCATAAAAACAAACACATAGACCAATGAAGCAAAACAAAAGACTCAGAAGCAAATCAACACACATCCAATTGATTTTTGACAAAGGGTCAAAAAAAAAATAGCCTGTTCAATAAATGGTGTTGGTAAAACTGGTTAACCATATGCAGTAAAATAAAAATTAAACCCCACTTTTTTCACCATGCACAAGAGTCAATTCAAGATGGATCAAAGACTTGGATTAATGAGCCCTTGTGGCTCCTTGAAGAGGATGTGGGTCCAATAATGCAACACACAGGCGTAAATAAAATCTTTCTCAACAAGATCCCAAAGGCACAAGAATCTAAAAGGCGAATCAATATGTGAAATTGCATGAAACTGAAGCACTTCAGTACAGCAAAAAAAAACTATCAAGAACTTCACCATGCGCTAACAGAATGGGAGAAAATTTTTGTTAACTACTCCTCCGATAGAGGACTATATTTATAATATATAGAGAACTCAAGAAACTCAGCACTAAGAAAACAAATAACCCAATCAAAAACGGGCAAGTAAACTAAATAGACACTTCACAAAGGAAGAAATTCAAATGGCCAATGAATACATGAAAAAATGCTCAACATCATTATCAATCAGAGAGATGTAAATCAAAGCTACGCTGAGATTCCACCTAACTCCATCTAGAATGGCAATCACTCAAAACACAAACAACCACAAATACTTGTGAGGATGTGGAGAAGTGGGAACTCTAATACATTGTTGGTGGGGTTGCAAATTAGTGTAACCACTTTGGAAAATAGCATGGAGAATCCTCAGAAGAATGGGAACAAACTTACCATATGATCTAGCAGAACCATTTCTGGGTATCTACCCAATAGAGAAGAAACCAAACTACCAAGCTAATGCACGTGTCTCTATGTTCATAGCTGCGCAATTCACCACTGACAAAATATAAAACCAGCCAAGATGTCCATCAACAGATCAATAGATTACAAAACAATGGGATATGTACATAATCAAATATTACTCAGCCATAAAGAAAAACACAATTACATCATTTACAGGGAAATGGATGGAACTGGAGGACATTATGCTACATGAGTTTAGTCAGTCACAAAAAATAAGAAATCAGATGCTCTCCCTGTAATAAGAAAATTAGGGAGAAAATGGGTCATAGGAGGAACTGTAGAAGGAGTTTCTATAGATGAGCAAATAAGGTGACCTGATAGGATGGGAGGGGGAAAGAGGGAAATTCTTTAATGCACATGATGTACTTCAACAAACATATCAATGAACTAAGCCAAATATGAGGAGGAAGAAGGAGGGAATAATGTGGGAACTGGGTAAGGGCTAAATGGGTGATGTGTATGTACATGTATGTCTCCACCATCTTGCACCCCACTAAGATGTTTGAATACAGTACACCAATAAAAAAGTGAAAAAAAAATTCAAAAGTATAATCATTAAAAGAAAGACCACTTAGCAGGCATTTGTCCATTGAATGTTAACTTACATAAATTGTAAGATTTTATTCCATTTGTATCTCTTAGTTATAAAAATGATGACTAAGGCACAAATAGGTCATAGAAGATAGCTGATATTCAGAATACCCTACATGATATAGCAATTTCTACTTCTTTTTTCTTAATATGTCAAATATGCATTGTATAATACTAGATTGTTACCATAAAAAAACTATCTTAAAGATCCTGGAGAATGAGGAACTTACAATTTTCCTTAAAATATTCAACTAAAACTATAGTAGGCAGAATATACTAGAATGAATTATTAGATTGGGCATGTAATAGAGACAATCTACTATTTATCCTCTATGGGTGTCTTGCAAAACCTGTGAACACGACACACTAAGACAGATTAGTTTAGGGTTTCTGGGTTCAAGCAGCTGAAATGACTTTCCTAAGTCATATAGCTGATGTCTTGGTCCATCTTGTACTGGAAACTTTATAAAGAGGATGATTTAGTACGCAGTTTAGGGTACTGAAAGTATGAGCTTAGGTGGCTCTGCCTGATCCAACTTCCCTGTGAGGGCCCTCCCAGGTATATCAGGACATGGTAAATAGAAGGGGAAATGGTTGTTTGTAGAAGGGACCAAATAGGTGGAACAGCTTTGCTTTAAAACCAGCTGCCCTTGGGGTACTAATCTGGTCCTAAAACAACTGGAGTTCCTAGAAGATAAGATAAATCCATTCATGAGGGTGGGGCCCAAAGCCTAATTAGTAGGCCTCATCTCTTAGACTCTTAAAGGTTCCACTACAAACCACCAGGAACCCAGCTTACATGGAACTTTTGAGTACACACACAAATCATATGCAAACCATAGCAGTTAAGTTTATCTATGACATGTTAAGAGATGGTTATGAAATCTTTGGTACTCTTCCTATTGATATGCAGGTCTAAGAACCCTCTTATAGAAATGAGCTGATCTCTGACAAATTTGACTAACAGAGTACAATAAAAGTGACTGTTTCAGACTTAGGCCTAATTATAAAGAGAACTGGCAGTTTCTGCCTTCCTTCTTATATGAGCAGTAACGTAAGTAGTGTGACATACGTTTGCTGTGTCATATTAAAATATCTTAATACTACAAATTTACTGCATAAACCTATAATGCCTGAAGAACCAATTTCCTAATGATTAAACAATATCACACCTAAAGCACTTTCAGCCCTTATGATCATGTCAGAATAATGAAGTCCTCCAGAAAAGCAGGGATTTTTGTTTATTCATCATCTGGCACTGTGCCTCTGTGACCTCTGGGACAGGTGAGCTGCTGTCTACATTTCATGTTCCTTCTATCCCCTACCCCTAGGCTGGGCAGCAACTTGCTCAAAATGTTTGTTAAATAAATGAATAAACTTTCTATAGGCATGCATTAGAGAAACAGCTCAAACAATCTCTTACCACCTAAGAAAAACATATTTCTGACACAGTCACTGGGAAAAATAATCTCAGATCAAGACTAGGTAAAATTTCACGAGGATCCTCCATATTCTGTTTTACTAACAAGGGCTTTCACTACTAAAGATAAGCTTTTTTGATAGACCAAGTATATTTATTTTTCCCTGTTTTGATACGGAACTGTTTTATGATTATATCAGTAGAAACACCAAATTTTATAATAAGCATAAGTTTAAGATACTACTTAAATCACAGTATAAAATATCAAATGCAATATACTGCAGATAGCTTCCATTTGGCAGTCTAGGCCTGCATACTCTATGGATAGACAAGAATATTTTCCTGCCTCAGATACTAAATTTCCAGTTCGTTTTTTTAAATTGGTGCACTATAATCATACATCGTAATGGGGTACAAGATGGCAGAGGCACACATGCACACATCACTCATTTAGCCCTTCCCCAATTCTTACCGCATTCTCTCCCCCTCCCTCCTTCACAGGTTCTGCTTAGTGATTGGCTTTGATATGCTTATGAATGTTCATCATGTGCATTAGAGAATTTCCCTCTTCCCCTCTCCCATCACCTTCAGTTAGGGTTGCCTTCTTTACTCATCTAAGGTCTCTCCATCTTTGTCTAGAGTCCCTTCTATGACCCATTTCTCCCTAGCTTCCAAATATTAGGGAGAGCATCCTTAAGTACATTATAAGGATAAGCTGGTGAACATGGCACACCTCAACTTTCATTCTGAAGAAAATAAGAGCATTTTCTTTCACTCTCATAGGTGCTTCATGTAGCAAAATCCTTTTCTGCAAAACTCATCATGAAATGATGGTTTACTCCAAATAGACCATGGCAGATGTGATAAAATGCAAATGTGGGTTTTCTGAATGCTAATTATTTAAGAAAGAAGCATGTTCTATGTCAGGATAGGTGGACCAAATAAAGGTGTTAAGACTATGTGATGTGAATGAAGTTTTTGTTTTTCCTTTTTTTTCCCCTTAAGTACAAACAAGCTTTTGGTGCATGTGAATTCTATTAGTCCAAGTAGGACTGTGACAAGCCAAGGGAGAAGTTGTATACCCGAATATATGTAGGAGGCAAGGTGTGAAAACAATGAGGTCAAGATAAGGGCAAGTTTTTCTATAAGGAACTGAGCAAGACAACATAAGTAAAGACAGAGAAAGAAAATAATGGAGGAGATTCAACTTTGTTGGAATGTCAATCATTGAGGGGAAAAGGCTCCAGAAGACAGTCTGTAGTCTGCCAGAAAAGGATCTACTTTTCCAAGAAACAAATCAACTGAGAAGATTCAGCAGGTGACAGCAGCAAGTAAAAGCATATGAAACATATGAAATAGAAAGATAAAGCAAAAATGGAGCCCAGGGACAGAAAGGAATGAATACAGACTAAATGTCTAGTTCTGTGGATGAGCCTGGGGATCTGTATTTTTAAAGCATCCCTGGTGAAATAAGGGGCTTGTCCCTGGAGTGAGATCAGAATTAGATTCCCTGTGTTGAGGGGACAGTTGGTCCCCACTTAGCTAGTCTCTCCCTAGACTCACAATGATCATTCTACACCTTTGCCTTTTCATTCTTCCCAAACATAGAAATGATCTCTGTGAGTAGTAAACTGCTTGATTTTAGGGCTCGTCTTTTTCTCTTCTCTCTGCCCTTCAGCAGCCAGCTGCCCATAAAAAATACACATTCTTCTTTGCTTCTCAGTGATACAGGCTTCACATGGGGAAGCCTGCAGGTAAGTCCACCTGATTCTAGAATGATGTGTCAGCTAGCACATTTAGTTAACAGATCTACTTATTCTCCAATATATTATTTATTGAATTTAAAGACAAAACATTGATCTCTGTCCCTTCTTTTTTTTTTTTTAATCTCAATCGGTTCTGAACTTGGCTACAGAAAAGACAGCTGCATCCAATTTGAGGTGTTAAAGTAGAAAATGTGCATCTTAGAATTGAAAAACACAGTCATTTGATACCCTAGTATTATGACTTGCTAATTTGTGAGTGTAGATGTGTGTGTGCATGTGTATGTAAGAAAGAGAAAAGAAAAGAGAGAACAGAGATCAAAGAAAGAGAAATAGGAAGAAGAGAGGGGCACAGATTACTATATTCAACCATCAATTATCCAAATAAGGGCTCATCTACACAAATCCTTCAATTTTCTTTAGACACAGGAGCCCAGCTTCAGTTTCAATTCTAAAACTGACATTACCAACCCGCTTTTTTTTTTTCAATTAGGAATATAACTTTTAGTCCCGCATAAACTGGAAGTTCTAAAAAGATAAGGATATATATATCCACTTAGCCTTAGAAACCAGGACCACCTATTTTCACTAGTGCATTCTAATTATACAGAATAATGGATTTCACTGTAGCAAATTCACAAGTGCATATAATATACTTTGATTATACAAGAATAAAATTTATAAGCTAATAAGATAACAACCTTGATTAATGTTCTACAACTCTGTAAGATACTGGGATTATTCTTTTGCCTCAATCTCGTAATGCCATCCATCCAAAATATAAAATGGAAAAAATGGAGAATTGTTTTAAGGGGAAAGAACAGAGATGCTTTTAGAGTTCGATTTTCACACTGAGACTTCATTAGTTTGATTGAAGTGTTTGTTATGAGTAGACTGAATGTCCAATGGACCCATATCAACTTTAAATTCAAATTCATCCATAGGCAAATATAAATGAGATTTAGATGTTTATTCCCACTATTTACTCTCATCTTCCTTAAAATATGGTGGCCTAAGAATTCTTCTAATAATAAGATATTGAATTTTATGCCATTTTTGTGTAAAGCACTTTTCTGCAGAGCATAATGCATATAGTAAGCAAAATATATTAATATAAGTACAAGGTATGTGGCTTTGTTATTATTTAAATATGAAAAAAGATATCTAAATGAACCTAGCTCAACAGACTTTTAAATAATGTGTTTTCTGCTTATATATAAATGTTAAGAATGTAGTTTAAATTTTTATTTTTATTTATTTTATTTATTTTATTTTTTTTTTTGCGGGTCTGGGGATGGAACCCAGAGGCATTTGACCTCCAAGCTACACCCCCTGCCCAATTTTTTATTCTTTATTTTGAAACAGGGTCTCACTGAGTTGCAGAGGGCCTCACTTAGTAGCTGAGGCTGTCTGTGAACTGTGATCCTCCGGTCTCAGCCTCCCAAATGCTGGGATTACAAGCATGAGACACCACGCCCGGCTCTATCTTTTGTATCATTTATACATTGATAGATACATAAGGCAACATCCCCCCACAACAGATTTAAAA
The DNA here is from genome assembly GCF_963383645.1 of Muscardinus avellanarius. Classification (NCBI taxonomy): domain Eukaryota; kingdom Metazoa; phylum Chordata; class Mammalia; order Rodentia; family Gliridae; genus Muscardinus; species Muscardinus avellanarius. The sequence goes on from NC_137786.1 coordinate 79,957,703, forward strand.
TAGTATTTTATAAAGTTTTCAAATTTAATTTAGAGAGCTTTGTACCAATTATACAAAACTGCAGAATAAATAAATACTGATGAGATATTTATTTAAAACTATCAAGACCCTTTTGGTAAATATTAAAAATATAGTACTCTTATAACTTGTTTAAACATATTTTCTGTATATACATGGAAAGAAGTTCTTCAATGTTACACAAAATCAATGGTAGCCTGCCTCGTCTATAAGAAAAGGCCATTTTTTGGTAATGGTCATTTTTGCCATAGTCTCAAATTTAAAAACCAAATAATAATGCAAAACTGCTTAATTGTAGCGCATGAATACACTTGAATAAATGATTTTCTACCATTAGAAACAAACCCAGAGTAAAGTTTCTAAATCCTGATACGACATTAAACATTGTAAGAGAATTTTTTACATACCAAAGAATTTTCATTTTTACTAATACTAATTACCTTTAAATAAATGATTTAGATATGTCAAAAGTGACTCTCGGGGAATGTTTCAAGAGGTCCCAATTTCCTGAATTATAGCCTAGAACATCTGCTTAGCAATCTGGCAAGTAGTATGAAGCCAAAACAGTGCATCTCATATATGGTAGTTGTATCTGACCTCAAGAATGTGACAGCTGGCTATTTGCCTATAACCTTTATTCTATAAAAGTCTAAAAATCTGTATGTAAGAGACTAATAAATACAAGTGTGCCAAAACCAGAAGCATAGAGTATATAAAGAAAACAAGTTATTTAAGAAAGCAGAAATTTTGGCTTTTTCATCCCCAAAGAAGTACAAAATATTAAATTTAATTATTTTCAAAAGGGCAGTAGGCAGTATATGTGCCATATACTTTTAAACCAGGCATGAACCTATCCATTGGAAGTTATTCGTAAGAAGCCCGGCAGGTATTGCAAGGAAACATCATCCTGTCACAGAGAGCAAGTCTCACCCCAATGATCTTCACTAGTCACAGCAGGGTTATGTTGTTCATGTGACCAGGCAGAAAATAACAACAGTTCAACCCTAACTAGATTCAAAGTGATTTGGGGATTTTTTTTACCCAGTAGTCATAAATTCAAAAGTCCCAAAACATATTAACATGTTATTATCTCCAAGATCATGGTTGACTGCCAGTTACTAATAAAGTGTATATATATATATGTGTGTGTGTGTGTGTGTGTGTGTGTGTGTGTGTGTGTGTGTATCCTCTAAGATATTTCACTGAAAAAGAGATAGCAAAATTTTTCAATACATATATTTTTACAGAATTCAAAATTATTTCAAAGGTGATTATACATGTGCTTGATAATATGTAGATTATTAAAAAGCATTTTTATGAGAGTTTATATTGAATAGTTAAAATACGGACAATAGGAATAAGCAGTAAGATATGAAAATACAAGTTGCATTTGATGCAAAAATGGGAGCATGAAACACCCCATTTATCCAGCAGCCAACTTACAGTGTTCTCAATCATGGAATATGCCCAAACTCAGAAAGATACACCTGACCATGTTCACACTGATCTTCACAGGTAAAAAGCAGTTAGTGAAATCATACCTATAACAATTCAAGAATGACTTACATATATGAGAATATTAAGAAATTCCAATATGCAGAGTTTAGAAGGCTTTCGTACAAAAGGTAAAAAGCAAGAGCACCAGCCAAATGCAAGGAATGGCAAGTCTTCAACTGAAGTACAACTTAGAGTAAGTTTTGACTTTATTTTAAATTGGCTTAGTCAGTTATTTCTCAAATGTACTAAATTCCAGCTTCCTATATATGTCTTTCAAAGCAGCCAGCAGTTTTCTAGTGAACTTTTTATTACATTACTTACTTCACTACATACATATAGAAAAGCACGCAAATACTAAATGTGCAGCTTATTAGCTTTTCACAAAACAAACATGCTCATGGACCAGCAGTCAGACTTAAAAAATAATACTCTCAGAAACCCTCATCATAAAGCTAGCCCTTTAATTTTAAGCCGGGCGTGGTGGTGCACGCTTGTAATCCCCGTTCTTGGAAGGTGGAGACAGGAGGATCGCGCTGGTTCGGAGCCAGCCTGGCTTAAGAGACCCTGTTTCCAAATTTAAAAAAATATATAAAATAGGTGTGGGAGTGTAGCCCGGAGGTAGAAGGGCTTCCAGGAACCCCAATACCACTTAAAAAAAAAAAAAAAAAAAGCTACAGTGGGAGTATTTACACAATGGAATTTGGCAAACACTAAAAATCAAAGCATTATTGATCATTTGGTAAATGGTCTACATTTAAGAAAGTGACAGGAGAATATTAATAATACAAATTAAACTTAGAAGTATAACTATGTATATGTAGATAATATACATATACTATGTATATACTCTATAAACTTAAAAGTATATCTATGTATATACTATATAAAGTATATAGCTATGTTGTAAGTGACATAATTAAAGAAAAAATTTCTAGTATTTGAAACTAATCCAAATCAGCAACAATGACACAAAGTTGTTCAGTAAGTGGAATCCAGAATGCATCTTTCTTGCTTCACTTTTGCCTTGTTAACATAAATGAAAATAACAACTATTACTCACATAAAATCACAACTGACAATGTGAATTATAACCAATAAATGGCTATAAATAAAAGTTTGAAAAAATTCAAGAAAAGTACTTTATGAGAATAGATTTGTTACATGACATGAATTTTAGAAATTATGCATATTTTATTTGGAAATCAATCTGTTGGATCACAAGTTGCATGAACATTCAGGTTTAACAAATACTTCCACTCTTCTAAGTAGTGAATGTTAATGGACACTTCTACCAGCAGTATGTGAGATATAGATCATATATTAATGTAGATCCTTTGCAGTAGCCAGTATTTTATTTTCTAAAAATTAGCACAAAAACAGTATCTCGAACATTATTTATTGACATAGTCCAATATCAATTCCACCACTTATGTAAAAATTTTAAAACTAAAGTTTCCAAGTCAGGCATGGTGGCACACATGCTTGCAATCCCAGTAATTGGGAGGCCGAGACAGGAAGATCTAGGCCAGCCTCAGCTACTTAGTGAGGCCCTCCACAACTTAGTGAGACTCTGTTTCAAAATAAAGAATAAAAAATAGGGCTACACTTGTAGCTCCAAGGTAGAACGCCATTGGGTCCAATCCTGATTACTACAATGAACAAACGAATGAGTGAATGGATGAATGAGTGAAGGAAATCACCCAAAATCTCAGACTACACTTTCATGTGGGCCGTAAAGAGTTGTTTTAATGTTTAACCCAGTGATTCCTAACTGGAGGCATTTCTGTCCTCAGCTGGGAACATTTAGTAATGTCTGGAAATATTTTGGTTGTTACAACTGAATGGATACTGCCAGTATTCAGTGAATATAGGCTAGGGATACTGTAAACATCCTACAATGCATAAGAATTATCTAACTCAAAATGCCAGTAGTTCCTAAGTTGAGAAACTTTCTTTACACCTAGCCAACCCCCTTTAACTACATATTCTTCATTGAAAAAAAAAAAGAAAAAGAAAATGAGAATGGATAGATAAAAACAGCAAAGCCATCACAGTACTATATAAATATCATTGTACTTGATACACAATTCAACCATATGTTCTATTGTTAATTATGTCCAAAGAACCTTCACAAAACATAAAAAGCACCAGTATCAATATGTTACCCAAAGAATTCATTAAAGCTTAGAATATTTCATATCTCATGAGAGAGTTTTATTTTGTTCTTATATAAAACACCACTCAGTAATAAAAGATCTCTTTAAATTTATTTAAACTTTTTAAAAGATGATGTTATTTTTTTATCTAAACATGTACTGACTTTAGGCTAATATGGTAAAAACAATTAAGAAGAAAATGTCAGCAAACTTATATATAGGAAAAGCAAGAACTATGCCATTAAACTTTCATTTGAAGTACCAAGCTATTTAGATATTATTTAGTTATAATTAATATGTTGAATAATTTCAGTATATCATGGTGAACATGGTTTATTAAAAAGTGTTTAAAATAGTAACAAAAAGTTAAACTAAAAGAGAAAATTATAGTTCTAGAAATAAGAAAGCACATGAAAACTCATTTTCTTAAAACCTTCAAACATTTCAAATTCTTCTAACTGAAATCATCTTATTATTCCTAAGCCATATTTCATTTCTTCGTAAAAATTTTTCCATTCAAAATTTGTGATTACAAGAATACAAGGTAAGATTACAAAGGCTAATGCTAAACTTAAAAGGCTTTATGAAATTAGTCTTTTAAGTGGTTTAAATACGAAATACTCCCAAAGGCTCATGTGTTCAAGGCTTGGTGCCCAGCATAGAGTTCAGAGGTGGGGCTCATGGGAAGTGACTTGATCAAGAGGACTTTTATCTAATAATGAATTTCTCCACTGACATGTACATAGTTAAATGGACTACAGGGAAGTGATGAAAACTGTAGAAGGTGGGGCTGGTTACAGGAAATGGTGGCTGGGGCATGCTCCAGAAGGTTGTATCTTACCCCTGTCCTCTTCCCTGTTCTTTCTCTCTCTCTCTCTCTCTCTCTCTCTCTCTCTCTCTCTCTCTCTCTCTCTCACTCTCTCTCTCTCTCTCCCCATCTTCTCTTTTTTCTTTCTTCTCTTCTCTTTTTTTTCTCTCTCTCCTCTCTCTTCTCTTCTCTTCTCTTTTCTTCTCTCTCTCAATCCACCCCTCTTTCTTAGCTCCAAGAGGTGAGCCTCTCTGCTCTACCATACCATCTCCGACAGGATGCTGTGCCTCAATACAGCCAGCAAACCGTGCTCCAAAACCTCTGAAACCATGAGCTAAAACAAAACTTTGAGCTTTTAAGTTGCTTTTCTTGAATATTTTGTCAAAAAAAAAAAAGGAAAGCTGACTAACAAAGCTTTACTCTGTATCAGTTCTTGAAATTAAAAGTAAAGGGAAGCTGGGCATGGTGGTGCACGCTTGTAATCCCAGCACTTGGGAGGCTGAGACAGGAGGATCGCACAGGTTTGAAGCCAGCCTCAGCTACTTAGTGAGGCTCTCAGCAACTTAGTGAGACCCTGTTTCCAAATAAAGTATAAAATAGGTCTGGGAGTGTAGCTCAGAGGTAGAAAAGCCCCTGGCTTCCACCCCCAGTACCACCAATACATACATACATACATACATACATACATACATACATACATAAAATTAAAGGGAAGAGGAGCAAAGCACAGGTTACAAAGATGTCTTTAAAGATGTCTCAGCTAGGTGTGGTGACATATGCCTTTAATCCCAATACTTGGGAGATTAAGACAAGCGGACCAAGACTTAAGGCTAGCTTCAGCAATATAGAGAGACACTTAAAAACTTGCAAAACTAAGATTCAAATAAATAAACAATAAAGCCTTGTGGGTATCAAACAGAGGTAGAATACCCCTTGGTTTAATCTGTAGTACCCATTTAAAAAAAGATAACGATGGCTAAAGAAAAAAGCTATTATATAACCAATAAATAAATTATATTCTCAGAATGCGATTATTAATCATCATTTTTCAGTGGTAAAACAAATTTAAAAATGACCATAAATTTGACTTATTCATCAGTAATCAAAGCAGCACATTTGTTGGGTATGACTATTGTTGGTAGTAATAAAAAACCATCATATATTGTACACTATGAAAAAGATAAATACCCTGACCATGGATATATATATATATATATATATATATATATATTCTTTTAATTCCTTTTATAACCATAATTTTACCTATACCTTATATTTTCAATAGCTGCAAGAGAAAAAAATGCTAGTTTGGGAGAAGAAAAATAATATATACCAAGTACTGACTAAAATAATTGTCAGTTGTTTGTTAGCCACTCAATTCATATATTGAATTGTATATGTATATGTATAAACACACAAAGAGAGTTTTAATGCAAGCACATTGAACTAATTAATTTTTGAAACTGGGGATGGAACTCATGAGCATTCTACCTTGAAGTTATACCTTCAAGCCAATTTATTGATTATTTGGAACAGGGTCTCACTAAGTTGCAGAAAGCCTTGCTAAATTGCCAAGGCTGGCTTTGAGCCTGCAACCTCCTGTTTCAGCTTCCCAAGTACCACTACAATGGTTAAGCAAATTGAATTTATTATTTATTTATTTATTTATTTATTTATTTATTTATTTATTTATTTATTTTTGTGGTAATGGGGTTCCTGGAAGCCCTTCTACCTCCGGGCTACACTCCCAGACCTATTTGAAACAGGGTTTCTTAAGCCAGCGCAGCTGGCTTCGAACCTATGCGATCCTCCTGTCTCCACCTTCCAAGCACAGGGATTACAAGCATGTGCCACCACGCCCAGCGCAAGCACATTGAATTTAAACAGTGATAAAAGGTAAATTAGGCAACTGTATGATTTCATTGATCCTTCCTTTTCTCTGCCAATGAGAATTTCTTCAAATTCTTTTCAAATGTAAGTACTACCAGTACTTATGACTCAGGGAGAACAGTTTTATCTACTGGTATTACCTTTTGCCTATGAAGACTTGAAGCATCAGATAGTAGTAAAAATATGGTCTGATAGACTTTTATAGATAAGCTAAGGCTAAGAAACTGAAATAAAGGTTGAGAATTTCTATAATAGCTAGGTTAAAAATACATTCATTTCATTTTCAAAAAACATATCTTAGTACTCTCTAAATAACTAATGACAGCAAACCTTGAATGAAGAGAATGATGGATATGTAGCCTTATGAAAATTATAAATTGTTCCATTATTCAATTTGTATTTTCCATATTGCTAACATATAAATGAATAGTGTTAGCTAGTCCCAAAAAAGAAAATATTTTAGGGAAAAGAAAAATTTGTATTCAAACTACAATATGCCACAATGTCAACTGAGAAAATTTACTTTTTTAATGTATCATACTCAATAAGATATGAAGCTAACAAAGTACTTTCACTAATGATAATAATTACCAAATCTATAGATTTGTATATATAAGTATATATTCCTACTGAAGCATGTAGTATAAAGAATTCTTAATAAATATATGTCACTGAATGAATGAAAGGGTTATGTAGAGTTTTTCCTGACTTTTTATAACAATTTGTAAGAAAGACTTCCATACTCATCATTCAATTGAAGGTTTATAAATATAAAATCTGTCTTGCATGTACTTGAAAACTCTCAATGGGAGACACTTTAGAGTTTATGTAAGTATTCCTTTCTTATCTCACTGAAGGATAGAAGATGCATACTGAGGCTCAATAACTTTTATAAGATCCAGAAAGATACTGAATTTAAAATTATTTTTTAGAGCCGGGTGTGGTGGCGCATGCTTGTAATCCCCATGCTTGGGAGGCAGAGACAGGAGGATCACACAGGTTTGAAGCCAGCCTCCGTGGCTTAAGAAACCGTGTTTCCAAGTAAAAATATAAAAAATAAGCCAGGAGTGGTGGCGCACGCTTGTAATCCCCGCGCTTGGGAGATGGAGACAGGAGGATGGTGCAGGTTCAAAGCCAGCCAGTGGCTTAAGAGACCCTGTTTCAAAAAAAAAAAAAAAAATTGGTCCAAGAGTGTAGCCCGGAGGTAGAAGGGTTTCCAGGAACCCCAGTACCACCAACAAAAATAAATAAATAAATAAATAAATAAATAAATAAATAAATAAATAATTTTTAGGAAGAAAAGTAGGACTATAAACCAGGCTATACTATACTGTGTTCCTAAACATAACTTTAGAAAAAGCAATAAAGAGTATCAGAAAAGAGTATTGAAAAGTGAATAAAAGGCCTAAGAGTTGTTCCCCCAAATAACAACCAATGTTAAAAAATATGCAAAGCAAACTAAGTAGGGTGACCTACACTTGTAATCTCAGTACCTGGGAAGCTGAGACAAGAGGATGGCAAGTTCACAGCCAGCTTTAGCTACTTAGTGAAGCCTTTGCAACTTAGTGAGACCTTGTTTCAAAATAAAGAATAAAAACTAAGGCTAGAGGTGTAGCTTCAAAATAAATAATAAATAAATAAATAAATAAATGCAATTAAAATGGGCAATAAGCATATTCCTATCCCAATAGGAATATATGTATTCTAACTGGCAATCAAGTTATTTCCTTAAGTCTGCTTCTTTACTCCAACTTCATTAACCACAATTCTCCCCTTTCTTCTCCTCTGTCTCAATCCAGAACTAATCATCCAAATAATTGGTTAATGTCTTTATAATTTCTATGTAAACAGAGGGTCTGTATTTGACTAGATACATACTATCTACTCTATACTTGCTCTTCTTATTAAAAATTTTCTCCTATGAGATATTTACTTGCCTATGCCTACCTAGACTTGGGTCAGCCTGCTAACTGCCTGCAATTTTTGAACTGGAAAATACAAATGAAGCTAAAAGTTGTTGAATGTTTGTATTTCCGGGTATTTTGCTAGATCTTCATTTTTCAGTGAAAGGCAACACTATAGTATACCCCCCTCCATTCCTAAAGCACCTATTGACTGATCTGTTAATCAATACAGTAAAACAGAAGAATCTACTATTGAAAACATCTCTGTAATAATAAAACTAATGTTTCATTTTTATAACTAGGAGATTTTAAAATAAGAAGGAGAGTAGAAGCTAGGTTTGGTGGTTCATGTCTTTAATCCTAGTACTTGGGAGGCTGAGACAAGAAGTTTATAGGTTCAAGACCAGACTCAGTACCTTAGCAAGAGCATCCCTAACTTAGGGACATCCTGTTTCAAAGTAATAAAAAGTAAAATAGAGCTGGAAAGATAGCTTAGATGTAGAAAACCCAGGGTTCAATCCTCAGTTCCATAAAGAGGAAGAAAAGTAGAAATTTAAGAGAAGGAATCAGATTAATTTTTAAGACACAGTATGAATTTTTCCTGTATTTTAATTTCTTACAGCTTTTAAACAAAGATACTCAGAGAAAAGAAAATACAAAAGTAATAGCAAGTTAAATCACAGGATAAGTTAACCTTCATGACATTAGATATTAGGATATACTATTGATAATATAATTATCATTCTTCTTGCAATTTTGTAACAATGGACTTCTAGCTAAGTTGGTTCTTCAAAGTTTTGTATAATCCATTATATCTATTACTAAAAGAGAGATATAATGAAGAATATCAGAAAATAGAGTCAAAGGAATCACACCAAACAAATGGCTTGGGAAGAATATGGTGGTACATATACCTTAAAAACCATGTCCAAATAGTTTTCTCAACTTCCTCAATATTGTAATTGCAGTCTCTTGACTATTACCTATTTCAATGATACTACCATCTCCCTAAATCACACAACCAATAAATCAATACATTGAGATAGGTAACTGGGAATTTTTAGCCCCAACGCCTGTGCTCCTGTCCACTAAATGTACTGCAAGGCAATTGCAAAATGTATGGCTCCTGCCCTCAGTAAGCTTACAAACACACCCATGCAGTGGGATTACTATTACAATGTTGACATCTTTAAAAGAATAATCTTAAATTCTAATGCCTATGACATTTATACAAATCATGAAGTATACAATATAATAGGTTATTGTTAGTAACAATCCTTCTCTTGCCTAAGGAAAAAAAATTCTATAATATAATGCAACAAAATGCTTAATCAAAATAATTCACTTGAAGAGAAAATTTCAAATAGGCAGAGTCAAATAACTAAACTCCTTCTCTAGTTTAATAAATTAGTCAAAAGAAAATGCTATACCTGTTTTTCTTTAAAGATTCAATTTTCTGATTTTGTTATACCAAAATAATAAATGAAGAAATATTGGAAAATAATAAAAAAGGGTAAATTTTCTAAATTGGTTATACAGTATTAATTATCTCCAAACATATTTCTTTTATAAACTGATGCATAGCTTTAAACTTGTTAATGTGCTGTTGTTAAGGGCTTCCTATACAACACAATTTTTTTTCTCTAAACTGAACACTAAATTGTCATGGATGGGTGATAATGAAAAAGCAACACCACTTATTAATTTTCTGTTAGTTACCTTCTACCAGGGAGAGTCCTTAGAGGTGAAGAGCAAGTTTGAATTTCACCACACAGTGCCACAGGTAGAAAGCAAGAGAAACTCAACAAATATATATCCTGGAGAGAAAATCCCAGCAGCAGCAAATGACCTAATGTACACCTCCCATGTAGCCTTTGATGTCAGAACTTGTTAATTTCCAGGAAGAAAGGTAATTGACAATAATTTAAGTTTGTTCTGATAGACAAACTTTTTTTTGTGTGTGTGTGTGGTACTGGGGTTCCTGGAAGCCCTTCTACATCCAGGCTACACACCCAGGCCTATTTTATACTATTTTTGTTTTTTTGTTTCCTTGCAATTTTGTAACAATGGACTTCTAGCTAAGTTGGTTCTTCAAAGTTTTGTATAATCCATTATATCTTTTACTAAAAGAGAGATATAATGGTCTCTTAAGCCAGCACGGCTGGCTTCGAACCTGCGCGATCCTCCTGTCTCCGCCTCCCAAGCGCGGGAATTACAAGCGTGCACCATCACTCCTGGCTTCTGATAGAAGGATTTAACTTATTAACTCATAGCAAAACAATACACATTGTTCAAAAGGGAGTATATTTCCCAACTATTTTAATTCCAAGTAAGTGTGCTACAAAAGTTCAAGAAAAAGTGATTTTCCTAATAGAAGATGAAAACTAAGTAGTTTTGCTTAAGAAAATTTAAAAATATTTTAGACATTTGCTCCTTTGGATACATGTTCTCTTAAATGTTTTGAAGACAAATTCATTGTAAGAAAAGAATTTTATTTAAATGTGAAGTTCATAATAGAAAGCAAGTATTCATTTCCCAACAAAACTAACAAGTCTTTGAAATAATGCTTTATTCATAATTTTAAAAGCAATATTATTTGTTTAGCAACTTGGAGCTTTAACATATACAGATATTTATATGCATTAGGCATGTGTGTTTATATATATCATGTATATGTTTCAAACATATCTATTCTTAATAATAAAAAATAAATTGACAACATTAGTGAGCAATTATTTAAAATTCTATGTTCAAGTTAAACTGTAACAGAAACATATAAATTCATGTTCATATAATTTCACATCTTAATTTGTGTCCTTTATTATTAAACTATTTCCAATCAATATATATAATCATAAAGATAACTTAAAAGAATTGTTTTTAAATGACTAATATTTAGTAACTTCATTAAATTTGAAAACTGAAAATTATAACAAAAGCCATGGTTTTCATTATCAAAAGGAAAAGCAAAGTTGAATTGCCTACTTAACAGTATTTTCCCAATTTTTTTGTTTCTTTTGGAAACACATTTATATCATTTATTATTATCACTATATTACTGCAGAAATGAAAGGCCAAAGTAGAGCATTTCATAAATACTATTTTTCAAGTCAGGTATGGTGGTGTACACCAGTAATGGGAGGATGAAACAGGAGTATCACAGGTTCAAGACAAGCCTCAGCAACTTGGTAAGACTTTCAGCAATTTAGTGAGACCACAGTTTCAAATAAAAAATAAAATAGGGCTGGGGGGGTAGCTTGGAGGTAGACTGCCCCTGGATTGAATGCCAGCACCATAATAAATAAATAAATAAATAAATAAATAAATAAATAAATAAATAAATAAATAAATAATTTTCCCCATGATATTGAGACTATTTCATTCCATGGTTTTGAATTATAAAACAATAAATTATAAAATAACTTACCTTTCTTCAGAATTTGATTTAAAACATATGTGAAATATAATTTAAGTTCTAGGTAAAAAATAGTTTGTTGTATGCTATCAGCCATTTCTACATGGCATTTCTACCTTAATATGGCTTAAACCTTTAAGATCACATAAAGTCAAATATGAGTGACATTGAAACTATTTCAGCTTTTAAAAAATCCTATGGAATATATACCTAACGTGCTACTATTTTTGCTCTTCATTATTATCCGGCCTTCTTCCAAAAGCTTCAAACTTCATGAGACATATGTATCCCTGTATATCCATTTCATAAATATGGTACCATCTCCTTTCCAACAAGAATTATAAACACAAAGTGACAACATAGATCTTAAGACTGTTTACACTGAAATGCAAATTTGGCAGTATGAGTTACTGATTATATTAAGATATGGAATAAACTATAAGAGTTCATCTTAAAATTAATAAAGTATAAGATTGTCAATATAAAAGTATAACAATGAACATCTAATTCTGAGAATGTTTTCATAAAAATTTTAGATAATGATTTGTTTTTCTGTCTAGGAAAACAAAAGCCTATATATTCTTGATTAAAAAAAAAATTAAAACATGAGCCAGGCATGGTGGCGCATGCTTGTAATTCCAGCATTTGGGAGGCTGAGACAGGAGGATCCAAGTTTGCAGACAGCTTCAGCTATTTAGTGAGGTCCTTTGCAAATCAGTGAGACCCGGTTTCAAAATAAAAAGAATAAAAAGTGGGGTGAGGGGTGTAGCTCAGAGGTATAATGACCCTGGGTTCCAGCCCCAGTATGGAAAAAAAAATTAAAGCACGATATTATTACTATCCAGAATTACTGTTGAAACTCAGCTTTAATTTAAGGAAGTTGAATTACAACTAGACATAATTAACAAATATGTCTTTTTCATATTCACTTTTTAACTTATTATTGGGCATTAGTTAGAATTTCTAATATGTATTGAAATGTACCACTTATGTTAGAATTTGTATTTCTAAAATGTCTGATATTTATGTAATGTTAATTGTTTAATAAAATCAAGTAAAAAATATAAGAACAGAATTAAGGAAAAAATGTGTTCAAATAATACTATGACCATACGTAAAGGAATTACTATCAATTTCACTGACATGTGCAAAAAAAGTTGAGAAGGAAAGGGTCAGATATGGAGGAAATTACACTAAGAACTGTATGCTTGTATTTTTTTTTAAATACTGAACCTGACTATGATGTATAAATACAATACACTAATAAAATAATTAATAAAAAGAAATAGTAAACTTTAGGAAAATAGCATGGAATGCTATTGAACAACTCCCCTGAAAGATAATAATGATCTTTAAATTCATGTGCTTGGCACTATTTTCTTTAAAATATATTTTACTAATTATGTAAATAAAATACATTTAGCCTAAATTGTTGATTTAAGTTAAAAGTACAAACTATATTTTCATATAAACTACCTATTTCTAAAATGTATTATCACTGTTATTTCATGTAAAAGTTTAGAATATTTCCTACTAATAAAGGTTGACATTCATTTCCTTTTTAGCTCCTCTCTTCAAATTAAAGGAACTCAGAAAAAAAACTAATAACTACAAGAAGTTTTTAAAATCATGTTAAGATAAGATATAATAGATGAAAACTCCAAGAAACCACAATTACAGTGACAAACACAAATCTAACCTGTCTTTAACTTTTTCTTAAACCTAGGCCACTGAAAAAGTATTAACTAATTATTCTACTTTATTGATGATATTTATCTCTAGGGAAGTTACATTAAAGTTTAACACCAGAGCAAGTCCTGGCTTCTCAGATCCTTGAGTGTCCTTATCACTGGATCTAAAGATAAGAGATCTTACTTTCTATACAGAGAATCCCATGTTCACAATATTATATAGTCTCTCTTCCCAAAGCAGATTTGATGTACCAATTCAGAATACTTCAGCTAATTAAAGCAAGGACCACAGAACAGGTATCAGCAGTTAAAACAACAAGAAAGAAAAAATTCAGATCATGGGTATAGTGTGTAAAGCTCAAGAGAAAAGCATATTTAAAAAAAAAACACCTAAGTGGCTAAAAAAAGATGACATGATAGATATTAAATATTTCATGTTTGTCTTATATGTATTTAAAACAAACTCCATTTAAATTATGAGCATATATAAAACCCAAGGCCTTTGACTTATTTTCCAAACTTACAATCTCTTTCTAAGTCTCCAGAGTCACTTCTTAGGTAACCAAGGGTGGGGGGAGAAATTCAAGTAGCATGTAAGTAATAAATAGAAAGATCTGATTATAAACATTATTTTTCATGTAAAATTGGTGCCCAATCATTTTTAAATCCTACATTTTTCTTTTACTCTTAGTGAAAGGCCTGTTTCAAAATTTATTTGAAATTTGCTATAAACACAGATAAAGGAATAGATAAAGGGCCTTAAAACATTTCTTTGGGATGTTGTCATAATATCAAGGCAATCTACATTATTATAGTCAACTCTACTTGACTCTGGAAAATACTTAGGTTCTAGCATTATTCCTCCTTTTTTTTTTTTTTTTTTTTTTTTTGGTGGTACTGGTACTGGGGATGAAACCCAGGGGCCTTCTACCTCCAGGCTACAATCCCAGACCTATTTTATATTTTATTTGGAAACAGGGTCTCTTAAGGCAGCTGAGAGTGGCTTTGAATCTGCGCAATCCTCCTGTCTCCACCTCCCAAGCGAGGGGATTACAAGCGTGTGCGCACCACGCCTGGCACATTACTCCTCCTTTAGTAGTTAATTAATTCAGTACTAGAAACAGTCTAGACCAAAAAAAGCTATCACAGAATAGCTTATCATATATATCTCAGAAATAGCAAAATTTCAGAAGATAATTGGATTTTCAAACTTGAACACAGCATCTTTCTCCTGATTCAGTCATGACAGGGCCAGAAGCTAATGATATATCTGCCATGATGCAACAAGCAGACCTGTCTTCTGTCAAGAGTTGAAATCATAAAGGAATAAGCTTTCGCTAACAACCTCTCTCCAAACACTGGAGCTGTCATCTCATTGTTTTCTTTTGCTAACATGGGGGCTGCTGTGGCCTCATAAACCCTGTCACATTAGTGATGTGCTAAGCTTTTAACCTTTCTGGAATTTTTTATTCCAGTAATTTTCATGACATTCATTATCAATTAAAATTTTAATTTTTATTTCAATAATCTTTTATGAAGTCTATAATTTACTTATATTTTCCCTCAAGATTTACTTTTAAAAATTGAACCTATAGTTTGGTAGACCTCATATTTCAAATAGTTAAAAAATACATTTAAAAATTTTTAAAAATATATTATATATATTTAAAATATATATATATATATTTAAAAATATATTTATATTTTTAAATTATAAAATTTAAAAATATATATAAACCATTTCTTAAACGAAAAATTAATTCTCTAAAGAAGATGCTTTCAATTTTATACTTAAATATATACTAAATTTTAAATACTCTTAGGAATGACTCAGTCAATAGCTACATTAGTATACTTCATGCATTTTCCCAAAATATTCATCATTATATAAATAATATCTTTTAAAATATAAAAGTAAAGTAAAATTGAATTAATATGTGAAAATCAAAACTAAAAAACATCATAGCAAAAATTTTCAGGAATGTCAGTGCATAATCATGCATGTATGCAGATGTATGTGTATGCATGTATAAGCATACTTTTAAGAAATGACCTCATTCTTCTGTATTCATCCAGCAATTCTTAGATATCATTCCATATAAATATATATATATATATATATACATTTAAATCTTTTGCAGCACTGGGAATAAAACCCAGGGGCATTCTACCTTAGAGCTACCCCCCAGCCCTACTTTTTATTCCTTTTATTTTGAAATAGGGTCTCACTGAGTTGCAAAGTGCCTCACTAAGTAGCAGAGGCTATCTGCAGACCAGGATCCTCCTGTCTTGGCCTCCCAAATACTGGATTACAAGCATGTACTACCATGCCTGGCTAATCATTCTTTTAATAACTATATATTCCTTGATGATATAAGTATACTAATATTTAATCAAACAGTCCTCTACTGATGAACATTTAGGTAGTAAGAAGTTTTGTATTATTATAAACTGCTGGTCTGAGCATCTATGTACAGATACTTTGTGCATTACTCTAGTGTAAATTTCTACAAATGGAAATTAAGGTTAAAAGTTAGTATGCATATAAAAATTTAGAAAATATTAGTAAACTTTACCTAAAGATATTACTCTAATCCACCACATTTAAACTTAGTATTACCAAGTTATCACCAAAACAATTTATTATGTACTAATCTGAAATGATGGTACCTGTTTTAAAATTTTTCTTTTATATATACTTTCAATGACTGCCAAAAAAGTTATAGACTAAAACATCTGAATTAAAGTATATTTCTAAATACCAAGCCATTTTCATGATTTAGAGGTCTCTGAAACTTTTAATGTGTATTTTGTCATATTCCTGTATTATCTAAATATTCAATAAATCTCTCTAAATATTTGTCATTTCTCATAGGCTGCTAGATGGCATTATTTCTGTTTAAATAATAGCTATGGCTTATTTTACTATGACTTTTCTATTTTCTTACTACTCTATAATACTAATCATATATATCCTTTAGAATCCTACTAAAATTTTCCATCTCCAAGTTCTCAGATATTTTGTTGAAATAGCAAGATGTTATACTACTAAATTAGAATATTAGAAATTGAGGGCAATAGTATGTTACAAAAAGAGTTAATTATATCATTTATTAAGAAAAATATTATATATATACATATGCATATGTATATATACATACACATATATGTATATATCCTGTTCTAAATAGCCATCTACCATGGGTCTATGAATGTTTGTGAAAAATTTAATCCCATAATTAGTTTTACAAATGTGTCTGTAAAAAAAATCAAAATAAAATATGAAAAAGGAATAAAAATGCCAATAGCCAGAATAAAAAAGTTAAACCTAGCTGATTAAAAAGAAAGAAAATATTGAGGCAAATACATAAAGAGCTGTGTGTGCATGAATTATTAAAATAAAGTGAACAAGTATACTAAAAGCATTTTTCAGAAATGCAGGTTTCAAAATACTACTTTGTATTATCTTTATGATGGCTCCAATAAAATGAGGGCAAATCTCAAAAAAGCACAGGTCATTTGATCCAGAAAACAGTAGCTTAAACCCAAAGAGAACCTAAGTAGAATCCCAGAAGCAGAGGCAGGCAGGAAGACTTACAAAGTGACCAGTGAACATGGAACAGAGTCAGTCCACCGCATTCCAGAAGAGAGTTCTCCAGAGGAAGAACATGAACTTATGAGATAAATTAGGTCATGTAAAAAACCATTGAGATACTAAACGGTGATAGGAATTAACAATTATCAGAAAGAAAACTAAAAACTGGAAAATAAAATTATATAAAGACAAACATGTACCATAAATGAAAAGGCTAATCTTAACTCAGTCTTTAGCATCTGAAGTACTAGTAATGTAAGGTTGTTGACTGAATACAAAAATTGTAACGATGGGAAAATGATCTTTAATTACAATAACAGGAAGTAACTAACATATCAAGAGAAGGTGTATTTAAAGTAATTATATCTAGGGAACAGGACTAATAAGCAGTAAAGGATTAGGAAAGAATAACTTTATAGCTGAATAGAATTCCATTGTGTGTATTTTCCATAATTTTGCAATCCAGTTTTATTTTAAATATTTAAGTTCAGACTTATTTTCATGTGTCTGGCTTATGATATGCCATATTTATTGAACATCATGATTAATATCTACTTTCAAAAACACTCAACCACTAACTGTATGTGCTTTATCTCTCATTTTCTATTGTTTTTCTCTAATAGCTATTAAAATATTAAACTTGTTCTATTCTCCATGACTTTATATCTCTTTCATAGTTTTGCCTTCATTTTTATGTTTCTGTGTGGTATATTCTCTATCTTTTTATTTACTAATTTTCAAACTCTTTATTTCTTTTATTTCTTTTTTACTTTTTCTTTTTTTTGGGGGGAGGGGCCATACTGGGGATGGAACCCAGGGGCATTCTACCTCCAATTTACACTTACACTCTGAGCCCTATTTTTTTTTTTTTTTGAAACAGAATCTCTTTGAGTTGCAGAGGGCCTCACTAAGTAGCTGAGGTTCTTTTTTTAAGATATACCTTTAGCTGGGCATGATGTGGTACTCTTGTAATACCAGCAGTTAGGAGGCTGAGACAGGAAGATTGCAGTTCGTGGACAGCCTCAGCTACTTAGTGAGATGCTTTGCAACTCAGTGTGACCCTGTTTCAAAATTTTTAAAAAACTAGCTGGGCGTGATGGCGCAGGCATGTAATCCATCCCTGCACTTGGGAGGCAGAGACAGGAGGATGGCGCAGGTTCGAAGCCAGCTGTGCTGGCTTAAGAGACCCTGTTTCCAAATAAAAAGTATAAAATAGGTCTGGGAGTGTAGCCCAGAGGTAGAAGGGTTTCCAGAAACCCCAGTACGACCAAAATAAATAAATAAATAAATAAATAAATAAATAAATAAATAATAGGGCTGGGGGTGTCGCTCCAGGGTAGAATGCCCTTGGCTTCTATCCTTAGAGTACTTAGAGCAAAATAAAGGATAATCTTTAATAAAAAAAAGTATCAGTGTAGTATGAAGTTCAGAGTACATACATGCACGCAACACTTGGTGAGCTTCCCCCAGCTTCCTCCCTACTCCCTCCCCTTCTCTGTACATAAGATTAAGATTGGCGTTGATAATTTCATATATATATATTTCACATCAATGCGCATGACTCCAATAGTTCTGATAGCTCCATGACCTGACTGTTCTTTGTGATTAAACAATTTCTTCATAATTTTTAGTTTCTGACTATGACTTCATCACAGTAGGAATCGATTCTGTAGTGTTGCTAAGTGGCAGTATTATGTTTTCTTCTTCCAGGTACCATAGGCATTTCATCATACTAAGTAGGCTATCTTATCTAAAACCACAAAGCCAAATCCACCTGTGTGTTCGTGTTTTCTCTTGGGAAACACCAAGAGAGCTTGCTATCTTGTGCTGTACCTGGCACATATGGCAAAAAATTCCAGCTTTTCACCTCTGGGACAATGAGCTTACTTTTCCCCCTTCTAGTCCTCTCTGTAGTAGAAGGACAGCAATTTACAGGGTCCTCCCTATACCCAAGGGACTTTTCGTTCAGGTCCTGCATGTTAGGTGTAAAGCCTGTGATACAGCCCTGTGTGGCTCTGGCTTATACTCTCTGGGCTGTCCTCAGGCACTGTCACACCCTCTAGAGATTTAACACTGTAGTTTTAATCTATTTCTCACAGGCTTTTAGAGATTCTTTTTCTGTCTTTTGAACATATACAAGTAGATAAATAATATTTTTAAGTTATGTTACACTCACTATTTTTATGATTGTTTAGTGGGAGGGGGAAATCTTTGTTATGTAGCTGGGGTTCACCATATGATAGATTCCAAGCTGTATAAATTAAATATAAATAAATTATAAATATAATCTTAATTTTTAAAATTTAAACAGAGCATCAATCTTATACTAAAAATGATTCTGGAAATAGATTCTTTTGAATTATCCCATGAGGAAAAATTTTATCTTAATTAAGTAAACATACTTTTCATGAAATTACTAAAATTAATCATTTCAGCCTGGTGGGGTAGCTATAAACCCAACTGCTTGAGAGGCTGAGGCAGAAGAATCTTTACTTCAAGGCCAGACTGAGCAATGTAGTGAGCATTCCATCTCATGAAAAATAAAAATAATTGTAAGTTATGTTGGTATGAATTATTAGAAACCATCCTTTATAGCTTGAATTTTTATTTTTTATTAATTCTAGCAGAAAATATTTTCTATTGTCTCAACCCTTGTTTTAATCATTATAACTGTTTCTACTCCTTCTAATCTAGTTCTACTATATCCATGATATGCAGAGATTGAAGAGTACAGCTCCCATTCCAAACCTATGGGTTCTGTATGTATCTGTAGATGAAACCACTATGCCGAAGAAATATCTGAAAAAATGGCACCAGATTGAACAGGTACAAATTTATTCCTTACCATTTTTCCTAAACAATACAGTATAATAACCATTTATATTATATAAAGTATTAGAAGTAATCTAGAGATGCTATTTTTTGAAATGATATTTTTTATAATAAATTTCTACAGTATCCAAAATGCAATAATTAGGTGAAGGGTACATGTATGCCTCCACCATCTTGTATTCCATTAAAATGTATGATTACAATGCACCAATAAAAAATAAAAAAATAAAGGACAACTATATGACTGTATTGGAAAGCTAAGTTGTACAGTTATTACTTATAAAACAGTGACCCTATTGACCCGTTTGGGTTGTTTATTGTCTTTTGCTATTACAAACATCTATTATAAATATTTACTTATCCTATTACAAATATTTACCAAAATAAATATTACGTAGAGCTATAATACACTAATAAAAGTATAAAAATAAAATGAAAAAGATAAAAATATAAAATACAAGGGCTAGAATATAAATGATTTGCAAACTACAACCTATGGAGCCCT